>NC_135563.1:23690308-23832808 GCF_964340395.1 Glandiceps talaboti | reverse complement strand
TTGTACATATTCCTTACAAAGAGAAACATTAGATGGAATATTCAAGAAACTAGGACACATTAAAAGCTTGTATAGCGGTTTAACAGTGACATTTAAAAAAGGCAATTAGATAGAAAGTAATAGCTTGTAATGTAAGACTTCTCCATTATCTACTCAATGTTGTAATAAAAAGATTGATGGACATAATCTTGAAATATGCAAGACCCAAGCCAAAGCAAGCACAGAGTATATTGTCTGAAGTGAACCTGGCCTCGGTTGTCATGGCATTGGTCTGTATTAATCTTTGTTGCCTAGCAACTAGCTTTCTCTTTTAAGTTGCTCTTCTTAGAGTAGTCCTATAGTGTTAATGGTTGTACTGCAATGTAGAATATTCAGTGCAGGAAAGAGTTAATCAGGTGTTTCATTTAAACTGACTTTTTTTGTCGTTGTATTTTCTTGCAGGAAGAAGTGGAATTCCTTATAGCATTTGATCTATGTGCCAAAGACAAAGAAGTTAAAAAGCCAGGGTAAAGTATAAAATAAAGCATGATGAAATGTTACTGTCTTTGAAAGGCGGAAATTTGGTTTGACATAATGTATTTTGCTTAGCTTAGTAGTGATAGGGGTCATAGAGTATCAGAGGCCTGAAAGACATACTTAATTTATTAGATGCAAGATATAACTGTAGGAGTTAGGTTATTAACAAGAATACAAAATAGACCACAAAGAATTGACTTGAAATATGAAGCCATATAAACATTAAAAAGTGTCTATTGCTTAAAACACCTGTTTTAATCATTAGTTTTGACTTTGTTTTTACAATATGTGAAAATATCTAGCATGGTCTTTTTTTATTTATAAGTAATGTTTACATGTCAATCTGATCATGTTAACATGTTTCACTATATATTGATACAAGTTCTCAAATTTTGCCGAACCAGGATAACATTATTTAAATATTCTAATTTAAAGCTTCCAATAGATGACATTTCTGTACCTACCAAATTAAGAATAGTTCTGTCAACCTAATCCAGTGATGACTTCAAATATTATAAGGTTGCAACCTGATGTGAGTTGCCATAGAAACCATAAAATCCACACGTTGTTAAAATATTCATAGCTGCATCTTGCTGTTAGAGTCTACTTATTTATTAATGTAGGTTTATCAAAACAGCATGAGATGCTATCCTTTGAGTTTCGCTCAGTTAATCTCTACCTTTTGCCTAAAGATTTGGGTTGGAATTGTGAAAAGCGATGAGTTTTGGTGATACAATATTTATGTGACAAAAGTCCTAGAAAGTGTTATTTCTGCAGTTTGTTGATAAGTTGTTAGGAGTTTTTCTTTTTCTGTACTAAATTGCTTATTATTGCATGAATTCAGGATTTGGAATTCTTCAGACTCAACTGAAGCACTGTCATGTGTGTCCTGTTCCTGTAAGGAAATATTAGACATTAGTCATTTTATGTAGCACAGATTAATCAAGATGTTCAGGGTCTCTGTCAGCACTGATATGTACTGTGTTCCTTTGGGAATTGATTCTAGGTTCAGCTACTTTACATTTCTAGAACTTACATTGTCTTCAGAGCAAACATGTTATGAATGAGTAATAACATTTACCATCGCCATTTTGTGGTGACATTTTGAGAGTGAACATCGTCATGTTAGTAAGAAAGAATTAGATGGTTATCTCAAAAAAAGGTGCAAAAATGATTTTTCATTTCCTAAACACCTCTATAGGTCTCCTATCAAGCCCTGTAGCTGAAAGATTCCAAATTCAAATTGTACAAAGAAATGTTGCAAAGTTTGATAACATTAGCTAGTTTTGGGAACAAAAATTAAAGTCTGTTGTGTATGTTTTACCTCCATAAAAAGAGACCCTGAAATTCTACATATTTACATCAAATTTATGTTGGTTGTTGATAGATAATCAAGAGATAATGAATTAACATGGTCTGCAAAATATTTGTTAAAATATAATTTATATGTTATGACTGAAGGATTGTTTCTTCTCCAGACCCTCAACCATGGAGTGGTCAACTAAAAATGGAATTGCAAAACATGTAGCCACCACAGGCGAGGTAAGAATAATGAAATTGTAAACTCCTGAGAAAAGGTCTATGAGTTGCCAAACTTGTTCAAATACTATGTAGGGTCTGTAACTAACACTTTTTATGACAACAAACCTACTTGACAGTAAAATAGAGATACTTGGAAATAAATTGGAAATGAGTGCGACGTTTGGATCCATCTACTACATTCCTTGATAGCTAGTTTACTGTCCTATTGATTCTTGGAACCATGTATGAACAATGTATTCTCAACAAATCGTACACCCAACACAAAGCTGTTTTCAAAAGCCAAAATTTCACCTTTTGTTGAATTACAGACATTGAATATAGAGGATGCAGAAAACAACACCAGGTTCAAAGTGGGTTTTGATGCAGGCACCGGATTTACAACACAAACTTTACTCTGTATGCCAATTTACAATAGTGAGCATAAAGTTGTTGGTGTAGCGCAACTTTTGAACAAGAATAATGGTCAGCCTTTCCATGACAAAGATGTCAACATCTTTGAGGTAACACCTTTACCTGTGAATTGTTATCATTCTATACAGCTTATCTGATGCTATCAAGTATATTATGAAAAAAAGAAGTTTTTTGAAACAAGGTTCACGGTACTTCTCTACAAGTATTTGAGGATTGATGAAGAGACAAAGCAGGCCTCAATGCTGAAATGTCTAAAATCATTTCCAACATATTAGATTTTAAGCTTGTAATTTGCAGGAATTTATTATATGGACAGTTGATATGATTTCTCTTGGATAAGATAATATGTTCCTGGATACAAAATATTTACCACGAAAAAGGGAATTCTATATGTAATTTAATACAATGCATAACTCCCATCTGTATAAGATAGCCTGGAATCCATGAGGACAGGGATTTTAAATTTTTGAGAGGGGAAAACAAAATTTAAAATCCCTATGATCCACATTGATTCTAGGCTTAGTATAAAGGGGCTAAGACGATGGTTTCCATATGTCAATCCATCAGTGTATCAGTGGCTAGTTTCATTCAAACCTGACACAAAGGTGATATACTAAAGTGGGCAATATCTTAGTCAAAAATAAAAAGTGAATTCCTGCAAATTACAAGCTTAAAATCAAGTATGTCAGCATTGACATTTCAGCATTGAGGCCTGCTTTGTCTCTAGAGGGCGTAATTCATTGTGAAGATTCAAACACTCTTTGTTCTTGGCAGTGTGTGCTGTTTTAAGATATGGAAACAGCAAAATGGGAATGTTTTTGTGGAAATACATACAATTTTGATATACCTGGCCAGTGATATTGATTAATGAAAATACTTGATTTACACTATATAGTGGTATAGCAATGAGGATTCAGAAGTATTATATTATCCTTCCATTTTTCAGGCATTTGCTATTTTCTGTGGTCTTGGTATCCACAATACACAAATGTATGAGAATGCATGTAAATTGATGGCAAAACAAGCTGTAGCCTTGGAAGTTCTCTCTTATCACGCCACTGCACAACCTGAAGAGACAGATAAACTCAAGGTGAGAATTAGAATAACCAATTATAGATGAGTACTGATGTCAGCAAACCAATCACATCTGTCCTTGTATAGTTAGTCTGTTGTGCAAATCACATACCATTTCAGTTATGGTAGATATTTTCATGGAAAACAAGCATGACAAAAACATCATTATAAAGATGAATTGGATCCAAGGCAATCTAGAAGTGAACATTTAAAAGCTTTCTGTGGTAAGATTTTTTTGAAAAACATGGAAACAGAAAGAATTATACCATATAGCATCTGAAGAGAAATTCTTGACCTCAAAATTGTAAAGGAACCACAGTAGTCACCATATTTCTCCAAACTATTAACCTAACACCCTCACAAGTGTATAACTCCTGTAATATTTCATTGTTATAGGTGTGTAACCCCCTTGTGAGAACTCTGTGTTATGCCTATGCTAGTGACGAGAAGCTTTTTGACTCTAACTTTTGAACTGAATTATGTCTCTCAAAAAAGATAACCATTGACTAAATTAAATAGCACACATTTTATTTCCATCAAGGAAGCAATTTTCAGTAAATAACTAACGTATGTTGCTATTCAAAACAAAAAGTAAGATAACTAGTGATATATTTTATCCTCCATATCCTTAGATAAAATTCACCGATACCAATAATAAGACTACTATCTCTACATCTTCACCTTTTCTGACAATTAATATTTTTCTGTTCTTTCAGAAACTGGAGATCAAGTCAGCAGAAGAATTCAACCTGTATAGTTTCTCATTTGATGATCTAACTTTACCAGAGGATGGCACATTGACGGCCTCTGTTAGAATGTTCCAGGAATGTGATTTAATCAATACATTTCATGTGCCTTATGATGTAAGCATACCTTTATCTGCCATTTATGTAGTATGCAGTTTGCATGCAATCCATGTTTTACAGTATTTAGTCTGGAATCTATGTTGTACCTTTCTACAGTACAGTCTGGAATCATCCCCTTCACTGTCTATGCCAGAATCCATACTGTTCTGTGCTAGTATAGCCTAGAGTCAGTGCTGCCCTGTTCTACCCAATAGACTGGAATCATCCCCTCTACCCTGTCTATGCCATACTGTTCTGTGCTAGTATAGCCTAGAGTCAGTACTGTCCTCTTCTACAGTATAGCCTGGAATCATCCCCTCTACCCTGTCTATGCCATACTGTTCTGTGCTAGCATAGCGTAGAATCAGTGCTGTCCTGTTCCAAAATATAGTCTGGAATATAAACTCCCTGTATATCAAAAGGATAATTAAAAAAAAATCAATTCATGCCTAATGAGTGCATATCGATCATTAGTTAGCAAAGAAAAACAAAAGAATTTGGTTGTGTTATAGCAAGATGGCGCTGTGGTATTGGTTTGGTGAAAATCTTCAAAGTCAGCTCTGTAGTTGTTGACTCGTTTGAACTTTTTATCATAGTTACATGAATCGGTAATAGAAAAATGTCAAAATAGTTTTAAAAGATGACAAATTAAGAACATTAACAATTAATGATGGCAAACTTTGTTGTTTTCTTTTGTCGTCTAGGTGATATGTCGATGGCTGTTGAGTGTGAAGAAGAATTATCGCAATGTTACCTACCATAACTGGAGACATGCATTTAATGTTGCACAGACAATGTTTGCAATGGTTAAGGTAATGAAATCTTAGAGCGATCCATTTACTATGCAATATGTCAATTTCATATAGCCTTCAGTGATTGGCTTAGATTGTATCACATGGTATGGACTATTGACCCATAGTGACCTCAATGTGCATATAGGGGCCACTTTTCCTGTTCTATTTTCCCTTGGGTAATCTTCACGTAGCATGTAAGGCTTATCGGGGGAATTGCTTTGACTATGGAAAGAGTATGTGCCTGGAATGTGATGTGTTATAAAATACTTATCGTCTGACCATATTTTGGCACTAGTAGACGTCATATTACCCTTCGTGCTGTTATGTCATGATTATTTCCCTCAGCTATAATCCTTGGGAAATAGTTGCTAAATATTACAGCCCTTCTGATAATAGACATCTCCTAGTGCCCTCATACCAGGCAATAAGTGTATTGAGGTAATAAATAAATTTTAAAAATTATCCCACACTAGTTATATTTCCTATGAACTTAAGTATCAAAACATTTGAAACTATATAAGGGCTGCTGCACCTAATTCTGTATTTCTCATGACCATTAATTCTTCAATCTGGCAAAATAATTTTAAAAAATAATGCCCTCTATGGCAGGATTAGAAAAAACACAATGCCACTGATTGTACAATGGGGACTCCATATCAAGGTGAAAATTGTCATTTATTGTTGTAATTTGGGAACTTTAAGAATTTGTCATTTCCAAGTCATTCAGACTATGAAATAAAAGTATCACTAACATGTACACATAAACTTCCTTTTCTCAAATATTTATCTTTATTTTTAACCAACTGATTGATCAACCCATCATTTTTAAGGTGCTACAATGAGAAACATAGAATCAAGGGCCCTAACATGGTCATTAGATTCAATTGAATCACTTCTGTCTACATTTTAATGGGATATTAATTAAGTTATCTATATATGTGTTTATTTCCTATTTTATAGTCTGGTGGAATGGAAACTGTGATATCAGATCTGGAAGTATTTGCTCTGCTGGTAGCATGTTTTTGTCACGATTTGGATCACCGTGGCACTAATAATGCATACCAACAAAAGTAAGTAATCAGTAAAATCATACATGATTGTGTGTGTGTGTGTGTGTGTGTGTGTGTGTGTGTGTGTGTGTGTGTGTGTGTGTGTGTGTGTGTGTGTGTGTGTGTGTTTGTATGTATGTATGTATGTATGTATGTATGTATGTATGTATGTGTGTGTGTGTGTGTGTGTATGTATGTATGTATGTATGTATGTATGTATGTATGTATGTATGTATGTATGTATGTGTGTGTGTGTATGTATGTGTGTGTGTATACATGTGTATGTAGGTAGGTAGGTAGGTAGGTACGTGCATGTGTGTGTGTGTGTGTGTGTGTGTGTGTGTGTGTGTGTGTGTGTGTGTGTGTGTGTGTGTGTGTGCATGTGCATGTGTGTGTGCATGCGTACATGCATATGTATGCAAGTGTCAAGAACTAGTGTAGCAATGGCCCAACGCTTTATAATTTCCATTTGATGTAGGACAGAGATGGATAAAAAAATGACAGTAAAAAAGAAAAAAACATTTGTAAGTGATTGGGAGGATATGATTGATAGACAGTGTGTATTTTAAATCTTACCAAAAAATACTTTTATTTTGTTACCAGATCAGAATCACCTCTAGCTACACTATATGGAACATCAACCATGGAACACCATCATTTTGACCACTGTATCATGATACTCAACAGTGAGGTAAGATTTACTGATGTCAGTGTCTTCTATGAAGACTTGTTTGTAGTTACCACTTTTCTCATAAATCATGTCTCCATTCAGTCACATATCATGTCTCCATTCAGTCACATAGAAGTAAAGTATTTCAGGAGGACTGTATCTTCTATGAAGACTTGTATTGTTTCCAAGAAGATGAACTTTACATTACTCTGATTTGACAACCATTGTGTTCAGGGTAACAATAATGTTGAAATACTATGATATTCTAATTTGACAACCATTGTGTTCAGGGTAACAATGTATTCCAGTCTCTCAGTGCTGAGGAGTATCGTAGCTGCATCAAAATTCTGGAGAGTGCTATCCTTTCTACTGACCTAGCTCTTTATTTCAAGTAAGTATGATATTTTAAACAGACATATTAAAGGTGACTTTATATCTTTTTGGAATAATTTTTGCTGTGTATTACGACTCATAACACTCAAGTAAAATGTATATATGTTTGCTACAATCACTTATAGCATCATTACCAAGTGTAAATTAAAGTATACTATATTGTATTGTCAGTCCAGTATGCAATCTATAAACAATGTTAGCAGTGTACAGCAAGTAAATAGTCAATGAATGTAAACATATATGCCATACGATATTGTCTTAGATCTCATTCAGAGTTAAATATAATCAGGGTTGTGAATCAGTCTGCTGTTCCGTTAGGGCACAGAAAATACTGTAAACTGACTACATTAGAAAGGCCACATACGTACATGTACCAGGTTTATAAAACAACTGAAAGAGTATACTTTTACACTTGATTGAGGCATAGAAAATTTGATGACACGGTTTTGTAAAAAACGTCAAGGAAATCTGTATTTTACAACCAAGTGAAATAACAATGCTAGAAGGTGGTCTGTCATTTTGTTGACGGCATACATTGATATTAATGATGGGATGGCGTAACATTCTCTCAGAATCTTTTTCTTAACCTTGACTTTGACTTTTGCAAAGAAAAAGAAATGAGTTAGGGCTTGCATGCCATCAACAAACATCCTCTAATGATCATACCTAAAACAGAGGTTTATGATAAGTTTAAAAGTTGACATTACAATCAAATCAAATCATAAATATAATTAAATTATAGTTTGAGTTGAAAATTTGACAGTCAAATTGATCTTATTGTATTCTTTCTCTGTCTGAAACCTTTGTTATATCTTCTTGTTTCTAGAAAACGTGGAGACTTTACAACACTCGTACAAAAGGGTGAGAAAAATTGGACCAGACCAGAGAAGAAGGATTTACTGAGGTGAGATCAGAGATCAATATATATGATTGGTCAGACAGTCTTTCAATTTGAATATCATGAGTCATGTAATTCCTGTGTCTTGTTTACTATTGGCTAATTCATAATTCATATTCAAATTTGAGAATATATGACCATATACAGGCATTCATTATCAAATATATCTCTCCATATATAATCACTGTTTTCTGCAGTTATGATTAGCAAGTCATTTGTTAGGAATGTAAACCTGTTGATGATGTCACCCGACTGTACGCTGCATTTACTCATAAAATTTAAAACTGTTTGTTTCATTAAAATCAGCAATGCACAGTTGAATAGGTCAATAAGTCTTTCCATCATTTAATGATGAAAATGTTCTTTCAAATTTAATAGAGACAGTATAAGCCAAAACTAAACACAGAACTATGCCCACATACAAAATGCATCATGGAACCTATACTGAAAGATTCTGTGTATCCTCTACTCCCTCATTCATCTGTATATCAGCAAATTTTCCAATCTACTTCAACTGGACAGGAAACTATAAATGGTATATTTGACATTGCTCAGTTTAATCAAGGGTCAAAGGTGATTAAGATCAAAGATCATTGTATATTAACAGGGGTATGATGATGACAGCATGTGACGTATCAGCCATTACAAAGCCTTGGGAAATTCAGCGTCGAGTAGCAGAATTGGTGGCTGGTGAATTCTTTGAACAAGGAGATTTGGAGAAAATGCAGTTAGGACAACAACCCATTGTAAGCTTTCAGTTTGTTTGCATATTAATTTGTAATAAATTTTAGTATATTTACAGTTGAGTTAAAATAAATTTTAAATTAATATTTTATACTTTTCAATCCTTTATAGTGATAACAGAAAAATTGCACCCATCATATTCAAATATTTTTCTCCTGCAATCTGACAGAAATTAATGATTGCACTATCTTTAGACAAGAATGTGAACAGAAAGTAGTTATTTTCCATATATGTTAATGTTATTGCTGTAAGAAAATAGCGACAATGGCAGTGTAGCATAACTGTTTGATTTTGAACAATTTGTAAACTTAACACACAAAGTAACATCACCTACAAGTATCTTTGCAGTCAGCCCATTTTTTACCCAGTTTTGCATCCTTTTTCACCCTACCTACATATTACTGATCCAATGGCATCCAGCCTAGGAGTTTGTGACTTTAAGGCTTTCATTCACTCATAGACAGACAGACAGACAGACAGACAGACAGACAGACAGACAGACAGACACTTTACCATAAGGCTGTACCACTACTGAACCCAGTCGTGTTAAAGAAATAACTGTACAAAGTAGCAACTTTTTAAATCTTTGGTATGAGAAATTATTATTACAGTTTACCAAATATTTATATACAACACATTAAATGAATGGTAACAACTTGTCAATTGAGTACAATGATGTCATCCCGTGAATTACAATCTTGAATCTGTATCAGCTTTCAGTAAGATGGACAATGAAGTCAGTTGGAATGTGATTGACAGTTCTTAAGTTTTTGTCACATTAGCTATGAAAAGGGAAGCATTACCTTTTGAGAAAATAGTAAAATTGTAAATCAATGTTTATACTCAACAAAGAATACTGTACAGAGAAATACAGAGAAAGAGTGCATGTCATTGTATGGTTTGCTCTCACTTGTCTGTTGTTCTTTCCTCCAGGCAATGATGGACAGAGAGAAGAAGGATGAATTACCCAAGATGCAAGTTGGTTTCATTGATGCCATCTGTATGCCAGTGTACAAGGTAAACTGGTAGCCCTTGACAACCAATGAGTTACTAACCAAGATGGATATTGAAAGATGTTCTAAAATTGTGGTTTCTGTAGGCATAGTTTGGAGTGATGGAGGTTGGGGATGGGGTGGAGCTGATATTAGTTCCAGGCTGGTCAAGTTTATGTAGGGGTATATTTGTGTGCCTATTTGTTTGTCTTTTTGACTATTTGTGTTGACTTGTCATTATTAACACTGTTATTTGCAGTATCCCTATTACCAGATGACATCCTTACCAACTTTGTCCTTCAGAGCTTGGTAACTTCACGACAACCAACTCTTTATGTTTGCAGTAGTTAGGAACAAATTCCTGCATAGTCTAACCAATAACTGTGTAAAAATAAACTCGTCAGTTCAATGTGATTGTTTATTTCTACTGACTTATTTATATTTAAAATTAAATTTCAGATGTACCAATTATCAAATTTTACCATAATTTCATAATAGATCCATATTGTGTACACACCAATGTCCATAAATGACATTTCCTCAGTCTCACCATCACAATTTCAAGGTGATGTTATTGTTTTACTCTTTTAGACAGTTTCACAATAAATTCAAAGTTCATGAATTCAAGGCAATCAAAACATTAAAAAATTATGACTTCCTATTTGTCACCTGTAACAACTTACATAGTGTGTGTGGGACAGGATTTATTAGTGCTTTTTCTATGTTGATAAATAAAGAATTAATTAATTTTGATGTTTTGCTAATATCTACCAGAGAATGGCCCATGAAAAAATCATTTACATATTCTTTGTCAATTTCTTAGCTCGACTGTTAGCAACAGCCAAGTATAGCATAATGGTCAGATGGATTATTTGTTGTCACTCATCTGTCAACTTGTACTATTTTCAACTTCTTCTTGATAACCAAGTGTCAGATTGCTTTGGTATTTGGTGTGCTAGTCAGAGTTGTTTGTGCCACAATCATTTGAGTCATTTTCCATTTAAGCAGGTGTTTTTTATATGTATGTATTTTTGGTCAAAATGGTATTTTTGACTTCTTCTCTGACCCGGTGAACAGTTTGATGTGCATGTGCTTGAGGGAGTTATTCACATTTCCTCATGCCAAGTTGATAAGAATAATTTTCTATTTTCAGCAGATTTATTTTACATTTTGGGTCAAAAATGATATTTTTCAACTTGTCCAAAACTGGTGATCAGATTGGTTTGAAATTTGGAGTGCATGTGCCATGGGTGGATTCTACTCAGATTTATTTATGCCAAGTTTATGCTACGGTAGTCATTTTGTTGATGTCAAACAGTTCTCTTCTACATGTAATAATTAACTTACGGACAAATGATAACATTTTATTTTATAAGAAATTACCAGGTTGCAGCGATATTTAATAAGACAATGCTGTCAAAAGATTTTATTGAGAAGCTAAGTGGTACAATTTTAACATGTTAGCCTCCTCATGTTAATGGAAGTTTGTAGAGTAGCAATACAGGCATTGGTTTGAACTTTGACCTGCCAGAGTCTTGCCAGTTGTGTTGTATGGTGAATGTTTGTATATGCTGGCCAGCTATGTATTTAGTCAATCTGGAAATTAGATCACATTCTCACATCTAATTCTTTTATGTTAATGTTCATAGTTTTGTTGTAACTTGTTTTTCATTGCACATTTTTACGGAATTCTTTCATGCCATCCTTTTAATATCTTTTTCAACATTCACATGCACACATGAATCATTTCTGTTTTGTAAAATAGAAAAATATAACATTTATTTTCAAAACTTTAATTACTAACCTGTTAAAGTTGTCATCATTATGATATCTCCTGTCTGTCATCACTTCTCTTTTTTATGCCTGTTTTCCTCTTTCATCCATTTTGTAGATGTTCTCAGATGTGTGGCCAGGTTTGACTCCACTGTACGCCGGAGTTAAAAGCAACCGCGATAACTGGCAAGCCTTGGCGGATGAACACGAGGATGGTTAGAGTTATTTTTACTTTAATAGAGACATATCTCAAACACAATTTATACTTTATCATAGGTTTTCTTTTGTTTCTGTTGTTTCTTCTCCCCCATGTAGACTTTTGCAGACTTGGAACCACTATTGAGTCCCCTCTTTGAGGGGGTCATAACTAACCGCAAGAATTGGCAGTCTCTTGCGGAAAAGCATGACCATCATCTGTCTCAGGAACATGATACAGGGAACACAAAGACAAGCAAAGAGGAGGGGAAAATAACATCATCCAGTAAATCGGCTGGTGAGGTGACACGTGATAACTGATCTGTCAGCCTTTAACTGTGTGCGAATGCATGTCACTTGACTAGTACTGTCCACTTTGGCAAAACACCTCCTCCTCCTCGTCTGACTGTTTCGACACAATATCACATCACGATCACCACACAACACGTCCACTCACTGACAGACCATTTCTAGTAGTCAGTTGTATTCAAATTTAGTAATAGTGAGGTAGAAATAGCAAGTAAATATGATCATTGCAAAATTGAAGCCATGGCACTATGTAAGTTAGAATATGAGTAAGTTAGTTAGAATATAGGTAATTGGGTATTACAGCTCGAGACAGGTTGGGTAGTAGAGGGGTAGTCAAATATGGGTGACTGGGTATAAGACAACAGTTGGGTGATAGAGGGGTAGTCAAATATGGGTGACTGGGTATTAGACAACAAGAGTACCTGGTATGGCTGAAGATGTTATGGGGGGGTGGGGGTAATTAAGGAATGGTAGTCTGATTGGTGATTAAATAATGCAGAGGAGTATAGTCAAATACAGGTGATAGGGTACTGGTATTATGGAAGGGTACGTTATTGGGTATTTATTTATGAAAGATAATTTAATGTGGGATATAATTATAGATTATTTGTATTATGGAAAGGTAGATTGTTGGTATTGTGGAAAGGTAGATTGTTGGTATTGTAGAAAGGTAGATTATTGGTATTGTGGAAAGGTAGATTGTTGGTATTGTGGAAAGGTAGATTGTTGGTATTGTAGAAAGGTAGATTATTGGTATTGTGGAAAGGTAGATTGTTGGTATTGTAGAAAGGTAGATTATTGGTATTGTGGAAAGGTAGATTGTTGGTATTGTAGAAAGGTAGATTGTTGGTATTGTGGAAAGGTAGATTGTTGGTATTGTGGAAAGGTAGATTGTTGGTATTGTGGAAAGGTAGATTGTTGGTATTGTGGAAATGTAGATTATTGGTATTGTGGAAAGGTAGATTGTTGGTATTGTGGAAAGGTAGATTGTTGGTATTGTAGAAAGGTAGATTGTTGGTATTGTGGAAGGTACATTGTTGGTATTGTGGAAAGTAGTCAAATATGGGTGATGGGTATTATGGAAAGGGTGGGTAAATTGTTAACACAGATGAAGGTTTAATAGTGGGTTTACAAAAAGGGATGGGTAATGGGTTAGGTGGTCATATGATGGTTAGTGGGTATTACATGGTAATGTTAGGTGGTCAGATGATGGTTAGTGGGTATTACAGGGTAATGGGTTAGGTGGTCAGATGGTGGTTAGTGGGTATTACATGGTAATGGGTTAGGTGGTCAGATGATGGTTAGTGGGTATTACAGGGTAATGGGTTAGGTGGTCATATGATGGTTAGTGGGTATTACATGGTAATGGGTTAGGTGGTCGTATGATGGTTAGTGGGTATTACAGGGTAATGGGTTAGGTGGTCATATGATGGTTAGTGGGTATTACATGGTAATTGGTTAGGTGGTCGTATGATGGTTAGTGGGTATTACAGGGTAATGGGTTAGGTGGTCATATGATGGTTAGTGGATATTACAGGGTAATGGGTTAGGTGGTCATATGATGGTTAGTGGATATTACATGTTAATTGGATATCTGGCAGATAAAACTATACAGAAGGATAGTCAGGTGTTCCTCATTTATTAACTGGTACTGTGGTAAGAAGGTTAGTCAGTTATAGGCAATTTGGTTTCATATATGGCTAGTCAGATATAGGCAATTTGGTTTCATATATGGCTAGTCAGATATAGGCAATTTGATTTCATATATGGCTAGTCAGTTATAGGCAATTTGGTTTCATAAACATGTATTCCCATCCAAATTTCTTCCCTTCTATTATGGATTTCAGAGTAGTAGAAGTTTAGTTTTACCTCATGGTGGTTTCTAAATCCCTTTATTGACACTATTTTCCTCAGTTTGTTAAGAACCTAAAGGTTTATGAGATATTTTCAAATGTTTACAAATATTTTGTGAACTTCAAATACTAAATTGAATGATAAATCTTGTTGAAGTTATCGGCAATTCAATAATGACTCTTGAAGTATGCAGTACAGCTAGAACTTAAAAATTGCCACTTTTGGACAAAAAAAAATACTTCCGTACTCAGTTTATGTACAAATCAAAAACTCAAAACTAACCACTTTTTGACAAAATATCAAGAGACACTTCTAATGGTCTCTCTGAAAATCATTCATGTGTCGCTATGGTGACACAGTAAACTTTTCATACTGATCTGAAATCTGTAGTATGACATTGGTGATATTGCTACCAGTGAGTTGTGGTGATAGGCACAGTAACTAGCACTCTGTGTATCATGATGTCATCGTAGAGACACAATGAATGCTGTTGTCATAGAGACACAACGAATGCTGAGTATTTAAGAGTTAGATAATGTGACTCCCTCTGTCATTGAAATACCATTTAGAAATTTGATAGAATGATATGTTGTGGTCTCACCATATCATGCTTCAAATAGTCCTGCATGTCACCTAGTGTCAGATTTTAACCCTGAATTTTTTATGTAATTTTTTTTGCCAAGTCAAATGAAACACATCATATGTTGTAGATACACATGTAGTCGTTTGTGTGAAAAAAATGTGATTTGATTACTTAACTCTCCTTGTGCCTTGAGAATCTCCAAAATCAATTATTGCGACTAGAAATTGATAATATAGTCCTTTTTTTGTTAAGATAAATTCATTGTACAATCACAAGATATATTTAGTTTTGTAGTGGAAACACAAGAGGAACAAGATGACTGGTGCAGAATGGCATTCAAAAGCCATTACCAGTAAAACTTTTCAAAAAATACAAATTTGCCATCAATGAATTGACACGCACAGACAGTAGTTACCATGGTAACATTACATTTAGAACATCAAAGACGAATATTTTCAGATACACAAGCAGTAGCCTTGTTAGTGTACCTTAATTAAAAAAACTTCTAAAAATTTGCTGCTTTTGTAGAAACATCTGAAAAAAAAAAGTTCCTTGAAAACCACAGGTGATTTCCACTAAGGTCCAGTAAATATATAGTGACTTCAGAAATGGTCTGTTTTCTGTCTCTTGTGTGGTTATTATTATTTCCACATAATATATAAAATTCCACTGTCATTCCCTCACAACATTCACTCACAAATTTCACTGTCCGTCTTTCCATTCAGAATAAGTGCGAAGAAAACACTGTGCATTACGTACGTGTACTATCTTGTCCAAACCTTTATCACACCTACACTTGTACACAATAATAACAGAATCTAGCAATTCACCTTTGTACAATATCAACCAGGAGTGAAACAAAAAGAACGTTTGAAAATGGCACAGTAGACAATTATGTCATGAACTAAACACACTTTTATACAGGATATGAACTTTGGATCAAACTTCTTTTAAAAAAAAGTCAACTGATAATAGTAAAAGTAGTCAAAGATTCAAGACTCTCACTGCAGTGAAAAATATGCAGTAAATGAGTGCAAAAATATTTTGAATGTTTGACTAGTTTTGCATCTCAGTGAAATGTGTTACTTTACTCATTGTGCTGACCACAAGATTTTGACTAAATAGAGTAAAGGACACATTGATCTTTCATGAAGTTTACCATGTTATCCAGTATAGTATTTGCACTAAATTATTGAAAAATGGAGCTGACAACAATTTCAAGAACAAAACAGTTTTTATTTCATTGCATATAGTGGTGCCAGAGTTTGATACATTTATGCAGATTTGGTAATCATTGACAGAATACTCCAAATGATGAGAAAACAACAGATTTAAAAAAGATATATACTGAAAAAAAATCTTCAGAATTGACCCTGGTTAGACATTGTATAGAGAACAATAACAGTAATATTGTCATTGTCATTAAAGTTGTGGCATGGAAGATGGTATCAGAAAATACATTGTTTACTTGTATATAAGATAATGCTAAGCACATGTAGCTGCAGTGCATGCATGGTCATTATATGCGGTTTCACTGTCCAATCAACATTCACTCACATATACATGGACACACTGCACAAGTCTGGTGCAGCACAGATTGCCTACATTCTCCCCAGAAATGTAGTACACTGTCACCAAGTCTGATTCAGTTACACCAGCAAAGAGAAGCAAGCACATAGCTGCTTGTAGTTACTGCCACTATTAGTAAAGCTAGTGTTCCTTTCATCACTTCTGAATATTATGTTCTATTCAGCAGTAGATTGGCTTGCTTTAAACTGTGTTAGTGCCCTTAAAAGGCTGCCTGCCTGCCTATCTAGTGATTTATTTTATTTTGAGACAATGTTTGCAGTTGATGGTGTTTATTGTATTTTTACTTGAGGAATGAATACAGGTTTAAGTTGTAGATAATTCCACTCACCTTCAGGCCTGTAATGTGGAAACATGTCTGTACTGTCACATGACACAGTGGATTCAGTTTGTAAGTAATTGACCCACTTTCAGGTCTTTAATGTGGGAATATGTGACAGTACTGTCACTGGTAAGGGATTTCCACCCACTTTCAGACCTGTTATGTGCAAACATGTGGCAGTACTGTTAAAGTGGAGTCAGTGTGCAAGTGATTCCACCCACTTTCAGGCCTGTCATGTGGGAACATGTGGCCGTATTGTCACAGTGGGGTTTTCAACTGATAGTACTTTCTAGTTTACTTTTGAAAAATTTGTTTGTAAATTTACCAAGAACAACTTGTGATTAAGTTACCTGACATTAGTGTCTTTGAACCAATATTTGCCCTATGGATGAAATGAAAATGTTAGCTTATAACTTATTATAATACTGTTGAGTTGGAAAACTGACAACAACTCAAACCTAATTCAAGTTATGTCTACTGATGTCACCAAACGTTGCATTCAGTGCAGCTAGCTGGACAGTCGCTATCCTGAAAGTGCCACTCAAATCTACATTTGCATATCATTGACATTCTATACGATGTCACTTCAGTGGTGCTGGCCATAGCAAATTACCATGCTGTATGTAAAGTGTCCAATACACTGGTCTGTTGTAAGAAAGAGTACTGCAATGCTGGCTGATCATAATATGTTTGAAACCTTATTTCTCTCTTTGCACGGGTTTGGGTCACAAGGTACTAAAAAATAACATTTTGATAGAATGTGTAACAGTGGAACATCATTTATCAGAACAATGATTTGTGCAAATGTTGGATACTTATTTCCACCATCCAACAAATTTCTAATCAACTGCTTATATTTCTAAAAAGTTGGCTTCAGTATGTACTCAGAAACCATTATGTACTGTACATGCTTTGGTTTCAGTACTACTCTGAGCACTACTATGCTTCAATAGAATCAACTTTATTGATAATAGATGTTTCACAGTTGTAATTTTTTAAAAATAATTTGTCATCAACTGCAAATAGTCTTTTAGTTCTTTGTGGTGGGCTGTGTAAATGCTTTTATTGATGGGTGTTTAAAAGTGGCTGTATGCTATGCTGACTACATATTTTATTTGCATGTGTATCTTACAGTTCTGCAAAAGAAGAAAAGTCTTGATAGCAATAACAATAAAGATAGTTGTGGTTCAGGTAGCACTGGTACTAATAAGAAAGCTTCTAACTCAAGAACTGCCTCATCTTGTTCCCCGTCTTCCTCCTCTCCCCCAACCACCTCTCTGCCTTCCCAACCCCCATCCGCAGATAGCAGGGAAATGAATGAGACTGTGTCATCTAATGCCAAGACAGAGAGACAGACAGGCTATCAAGAAAAGAAACAGTCAGAAGTTATCACACCAACTAAGAAGACATTGGAATCCAAAACCTCTGATCATGTGGACGTTGAGAGGCAGAATAAGAAAAATATCGAAGGCACAAGAAGCACAGAACGGCGTACAAGTGAAGTTAACCATCAAGAGAGAGAGGCTCTGGACTCCAAGCCAAAGAGTAGTTTGTGTACTGTGCTTTGATATCAGTGAATGTTATGTGTGTATTACCATGTGTGTTCTCGTCATTACGTTATGTGGTGCTGTGCATTTTATCTTTGTTACCAAGGAAACACATGTAACTGCAGTTCATGCTAGCACAAAATAAACTTTCTAAACTTACTAATTTTATGACCTCAATTGGTAATGATTTTTTGGGGTTAAAGGTGGTAGGTGGGTGCATGATCATCATTATTAAAGTCCCTTACTACACAGTATGGCAAAAAGCCTATGCACAGAGTCACTTCTAATGACATTCATTTGCACACGCTGATAAAGTACCAATCTAGGGGGTCTTATGGAAATGATGTTTCCTTTTATGGAATAATGAGAGCTTCATTTTGGTTCCCTCTCTAGGTATGTGAACTTTTCAAAAAAACTGGGGCCAAGTTTCATGTTGACATACATATTATAAATATTCATTTTTCCAAAGCACTGGCGGTATTTGCCAAAAAGCACATTATTTGTCCACATGAACACTTGTGGTTTATTTTTTCAAATTCATTTTAACAGATAATTGAATATATCATTAAGACAAATTTGGAATTTCAGAGATGAGAGTCTGACACGTTTACTTAATTCAAATGTTATTTGAGAATAAGAAAACAAATATTTTGACTGTTTTCAAACCACTGTCTCAGTAATTTTGCCAATTTTCATTTTTGAAGCCCACATGCACTTTTATTTACACTGCAGCATATTAAAGAAATTGTATATTTGTAAATAAAATTCATCCATCTGAGATTTAGAGAATTAAACTGAAAATGACTTGTGTCTTTAAACTTTGATGTAATACTTATAGTGTAAATGCAATTTGAAAAACTGGTATTTTTTGACATATTTTTGAAGGTATGCAGAGTATTGACTATATGATGTATATGTTAGTCTATTTAACAATTCACACAAAACACTGAAAGTACAACACAACAGGGTACAGTTATTTCTTCACAAAATCATAAGTTTTCAAATATTCAACATGTCACCGCAATTTCTTTTCTCTGAAAACTAGACATCTGAATTGCAATTCTTGTCATGATGAAAAGGAATGAAACAAAGAATATTTTGCAGCTGTCTTATTCACGTGAAAAAAAGGGTCCTGTAACATTAATTTGGCAAAAATAACAATATTTTGCAGGGTTTGTATTAATGGAAAAAAATGGGCATGTAATATTAAATTTCACAAACTATTTTGTAGGGTTTTTATACAAATGAAGAGTTAAAAGTTAAAAAGCACAACGAAGAATATTGTGCAGCGATTTTTTCTGCAAGTGAAAAAAGTTCCAACAAAATTGACAAATTAATTCAAATGAAAAAGACTGAAGTTGATCAAATTGTTTTGTACTTACTTTTGAAAGTTTCACCCTGCTTTCAGATACCATACCAAAATGTAAATTTATTGAGATGACATCAAAGCCTTTTTCTTTGGCAGAGATACTTTATTCACCAAAATTGCCTGCCTTCATGATATTTGACATCACTAAGCCTTGTAAATTATGTATGGAGAGGGCAGGGAATAGCTAGGTTTTATGCTTCATGAAGTGAGTTTTACCAGGAATCTTGAGAACTTTGACATGACTGCACATTATAACAAGAGGAGATGGAATCATTAGACTGTTTACCATAAATACTTCCAGACCAAAAGATACATCATGTAATACATGTATGCCATATTACAGTTGCATGACAAAAACAAAAGATTCTGTAGTTCAGACACTAGGAGTGCTATTCACAGACAAGGAGATGAAGGCCACAATAGTTGAAAACTCTCACCACTTTTGAAAAAGGATTATTTCCTAAGTCAAAAGTATTCTCAACTAGTCTGAATAGTTCAACTTACAATACAATACTTACAATTAAGGAGCATACAGTTAACTTTATCTGTTTTTTTTTTAAAAGTACTTCTTGTACTGTCATGTGGTTAGTATCCATAACTAATATTTTAGCCCAGTTTTTCTTAATGTTGGCCGTGTTCTTATGACAGTTGTTTAACTGAGGGCAGCAAAGTGGGTAACTGGAATATGATGTACCACAGAAACCTGGTTGTAATGCTAGAATACCATTACTCAATCTAATTTCAACTCACTCTAATAAAACTGTCTTTGCAAGTTTACTATTGATTGGTCCTCAAAGTCACTCTGTGAAATTGTCTTAGAAATTTTATTATCGATGTTTTAAAGTTAAATGTACTTCATTTTGTCCATCTCCAGATCTTTAAGATCACAAACCTTTGTTTTATCGATTTATTGAACTGTCAATTTCTGTCACATAGCATTCAAATTACCTTAAATTTCAAGAAAACTGTTACACTGTGCCCCCCCCCCCTCCATGAACACAATTCTATCATAGTTAAATACTTCAAACATGCATTATTCAACATGTGTGCAGTTTTACTCAAAGCACGATACAAGGTTTATCAATGCAATTTTATTTTGTTACTTAAAAACCCCAAAGTCCCAATATCAGTCCATCCATATTTCCTAAGAATTACAACTATATCACAACTTATGCTTCACAATAGGCATTTACTGTTTTAGACATCACAGCTCTATAATATTGCAAGAATATTTTTATTTATTTTAAATTTGTACTTTCATTTTAACATTCCTTAGGTTTAACAGCAAGAGTATTTATTGTATAGTACAATAGTTATTTATTATTACACTTAAAGAATAAATACAACAGAAATGAATCTAGCCTGTCTTGTCTGTCAGTGTATGTATGTATGTATGTATGTATGTATGTATGTATGTATGTATGTATGTATGTGTGTGTGTGTGTGTGTGTGTGTGTGTTCTTACGTACATATATACGTGTGCTCACACATGCATGCAAACACACTCATGTATGTGTATTGTCTACAAGCTAGTCAGTGCTTAAACTGAGATCAAAATATTTCATACTTATAACAACTGTCACTCACGATGCAACCCAGGTGTAAGGTATGTAAATAAATTTTGACAATCAACAAAAATATCAAAGCTTCACTTATTATAGTAAGTGAATCCAGGATGTGAATCTGTGTATGTAGGGAGCAGTGTGTTAGGGCAGGTACATGTGTATATGGTACCATATATGCAGTATGTTTGTGCATCTGTGTATGTAGGGAAGCAGTGTGTTAGGCAGGTACATGTGTATATGGTACCATATATGCAGTATGTTTGTGCATCTGTGTATGTAGGGAAGCAGTGTGTTTAGGCAGGTACATGTGTATATGGTACCATATATGCAGTATGTTTGTGCATCTGTGAATGTAGGGAAGCAGTGTGTTAGGCAGGTATATGGTACCATATATGCAGTATGTTTGTGCATCTGTGAATGTAGGAAAGCAGTGTGTTAGGGCAGGTACATGTGTATATGGTACCATATATGCAGTATGTTTGTGCATGTGAATGTAGGGAAGCAGTATGTTAGGCAGGTACATGTGTATATGGTACCATATATGCAGTATGTTTGTGCATGTGAATGTAGGGAAGCAGTGTGTTAGGGCAGGTACATGTGTATATGGTACCATATATGCAGTATGTTTGTGCATGTGAATGTAGGGAAGCAGTGTGTTAGGGCAGGTACATGTGTATATGGTATCATATATGCAGTATGTTTGTGCATATCTGTGAATGCATTGTGCAGTCTTTGAAGAGTTAACACACAGTGGTGTAAGTGATTGTGAGCAAATCCAGTTTGAATGTGTGTTTGTCTAGTTTGTCAGTCTAGGTTCAACCCTGTCCATTACTAGCTGGGTTTAATGAAAATGGCATAGCACAATCAAATGTAGAGTTTGGGAGTAGATTGATATGATGATGTAATGTTATTACAAGTAATTTATGGATGTATTATTTTTATTAGCTAAATTCAACTGAACATACATGTCTGAGATGAAGTAAAACAAGATCATATCTAATGGAATGCCAAGGCATTTCTTTTCACAAAAGGTCTATGCACTTATGTTTTTGAACAAAATTTTATATATTTCATCTTATAATATCTCAAAAACTCATTTACACCTGTCAAACAAATCTTAACAGGTTTGAACAAAAGGAAGCTTTCAAAATACTGAATACAATTGACAAAGTAGAACATTTTGCATGCATTTGAACTTTACTGAAAAGCACCCTCTGCCGACGTTATAAAAACATGTCCTCAAAATAGTCATCAAACTCTTCTTCCCTGTAAGTCAAGTGTGAAATAGGGTGAAAATATCTACATGATATACATAATTCATACATAAAAATCTTTTTGAACGGTGAGTACAGTTCAAGACACCTATGGAATGTGATTTCACTGTGATTACCAGGTAGTCTGTAAGGTATGGGGTGTCCTAGAGTCACACATCAGTCAACCCCCATTTGTGCCATGTTTGATTTGTGAACACATGCATCTCAGTGGTTTTATGTACAATTTGAACATTTTTTGGCTATTGGGCATGGAAGATAGAGGTCAAGTTCAAGGTCTCATCAGAAAGTTCATTATGGATAACATGGTGGTAGACACTCAAATGAGGTGAAATGACATCTTTCCAAAAAAGGAAGTTTTCTCATTTACCAAATGATTGTAAATCTCTTACCTGGATTTTTCTTCTGTAAC
Organism: Glandiceps talaboti; assembly: GCF_964340395.1. Lineage (NCBI taxonomy): Eukaryota > Metazoa > Hemichordata > Enteropneusta > Spengelidae > Glandiceps > Glandiceps talaboti. The sequence continues at coordinate 23,810,093 of NC_135563.1, read as the reverse complement.
TTTTGCTGGGCCACTCCATGCTTCTTTTTCAGACACACCACTCATATTGCTTGCTCCTATGAATGATAAAAAATTATGGTTAGAATTTGTCAAGGGAAGAAAAGCTATATGCTGACAAATGCATTGTTCTGTAGATAGTCAAATACTATATTTTGTGGCCATAGACTGCTGAGGTAGAACTACACATTTACCCAATAACCTTTAACCTTACTACAGTCTTTCTACATTGAAAACAACTCAAGAAATAGTTGTATTTTCATCTGAAAGCGAGACTCAAAGAATAATATGAAAAATGTGTGGACAATCATGTAACAATTTCACTGGCACCAGTCCCTTTGGAGATTTGTTTGGCTCATAATCTTCAAATGTTTTGAATTACCCAAATGAGCAAACCAATGACTGGATTGGTGTAATTTCTAAATAAAATTGTTTGGAAAATGGAGTTTGTTTTCTTTCATACCCACTACCATATTTCTCTTAAGTCCTGTTTCCATATACAACAACTGGTGTTCATCTGTACTTGCACTCATACTTGTTCTGCTTACAAACCAATCATTTTGTCCTTCACAAAGTTATAGGGTAAACCCTCATTTATCTTGTTAATTTTAACTGAAAATGACTTATTTTAACAAAGTCATCGTCGCAAACCACCATGTTTTACGGCAACGGTGTGGTTTGTGAGAATGAACAAAGTAAAAGCAAAAGTTTATAACTCTTATTTCCAAGGCACATAAAATATTAAGATAATTTGAAAATTTCAGAGAAAAATTGGAGTAAAGAGTATAACAACTTGATATTATAAATATATATATATCACCTTCTGAAGTACCAGGCCTGCTGGCATCATCATCATCATCTTCCTCTTCTGAATCACTTGATGAACTATCTGAATCAGAGTCTTCTTTCCTTGTCTTTCTCTTCTTTTTGTGATGGCTGTGTTTGTGTTTGTGTTTGTGTTTATGTTTATGTTTATGCTTATGTTTGTGTTTATGTTTGCTGTGCTTTCGTTTACGACTCCTTTCTTTGTGCAAATCTGTCTTCTTTGTTAATTGTTTGGTTACTTCTTTCCTCTTATGATGATAGTTTAGTTTGTAAGAACAGTCTGGACACAGTCCTGGAATGTGACACAAATTGTCAAATATATAATACTAATAACACTATCCACATTGTCAAATGTATGCTAATTAACATACTTGAAATATATGCTAATTAAGATATTCAATATGCACTTGTCAAATGTATGCTAATTAATACATATATACTCAAATATGCACCCATTTTCTTTTACCCCAAATTTATCACACATTATTTGCCCTCATACATGATGTGTGTGGTAAGTGTCACCACTTTGTCCCAAAGCTCATTGGAAATCAGAGAAATGTTTTAAATACCCACATAAATATTTAAATATATCCAATTAATATGCAAGAAATTTAAAGGGGAACTTACTTAGCTTAACCAGTGCATTTTTCTTTTCATCATGCTCTACATATCCAAAGTTCACCTCCCATGTCTTTAGTCCCTCCATTTCTCCACACCTTTTATCTCCACAAATAAACTGGCCCTTGCCTTCTATCACTTCTCTTTCAATCTGCCATCTCAGGGCAAGCTGGAAGTTCAAAAGTTAATGACATTCAAATGAGGTTGTACATATTCGTACTGAGCATATAAAGTCAAGAAGTTCTGTGACAGGACTTTCATAGATCAGAGATCAGATTACTAACGAATAGATGAGATACCTGGTCAAGAAAACTAACACTGTTTATGATATTTCTGCTAGTGTCACACAAAACTATACAATCACATGGATAAAGTTCAACAAACAGTATTACATTGACTATTATTTGAAAAAAGTTATATCACTGTCTGTTATATGTTTACTTTCTACCTGTCATTTGATGAATGTCATATTTATGGAATATATGCTGTATTCATGCTGCACACCATGACACTTGTGACAGTGTGATATATTACAGAACATATGCTGTATTCACTCTGCACACCATGACACTTGTGACAGTGTGATATATTAGAACACACACTGTATTTACTCTGCACACCATGACACTTGTGACAGTGTGATATATTACAGAACATATGCTGTATTCACTCTGCACACCATGACACTTGTGATAGCGTGATATATTACAGAACATATGCTGTATTCACTGCACACCATGACACTTGTGACAGTGTGATATATTACAGAACATACGCTGTATTCACTCTGCACACCATGACACTTGTGACAGTGTGATATATTAGAACACACACTGTATACACTCTGCACACCATGACACTTGTGATAGCGTGATATATTAGAACACACGCTGTATTCACTCTGCACACCATGACACTTGTGACAGTGTGATATATTAGAACACACACTGTATACACTCTGCACACCATGACACTTGTGACAGTGTGATATATTACAGCACACACACTGTATACACTCTGCACACCATGACACTTGTGACAGTATGATATATTAGAACACACACTGTATTCACTCTGCACACCATGACACTTGTGACAGTGTGATATATTACAGCACACACACTGTATACACTCTGCACACCATGACACTTGTGACAGTGTGATATATTAGAACACACACTGTATACACTCTGCACACCATGACACTTGTGACAGTGTGATATATTACAGCACACACACTGTATTCACTCTGCACACCATGACACTTGTGACAGTGTGATATATTACAGAACACATGCTGTATTCACTCTGCACACCATGACACTTGTGACAGTGTGATATATTAGAACACACGCTGTATTCACTCTGCACACCATGACACTTGTGACAGTGTGATATATTAGAACACACACTGTATTCACTCTGCACACCATGACACTTGTGACAGTGTGATATATTACAGCACACACACTGTATTCACTCTGCACACCATGACACTTGTGACAGTGTGATATATTAGAACACACACTGTATTCACTCTGCACACCATGACACTTGTGACAGTATGATATATTACAGAACATACGCTGTATTCACTCTGCACACCATGACACTTGTGACAGTATGATATATTACAGAACACATGCTGTATTCACTCTGCACACCATGACACTTGTGACAGTATGATATATTACAGCACACACACTGTATTCACTCTGCACACCATGACACTTGTGACAGTATGATATATTACAGAACATACGCTGTATTCACTCTGCACACCATGACACTTGTGACAGTATGATATATTACAGAACACATGCTGTATTCACTCTGCACACCATGACACTTGTGACAGTATGATATATTACAGAACACACACTGTATTCACTCTGCACACCATGACACTTGTGACAGTATGATATATTACAGAACACATGCTGTATTCACTCTGCACACCATGACACTTGTGACAGTATGATATATTACAGAACACATGCTGTATTCACTCTACACACCATGACACTTGTGATAGCGTGATATATTAGAACACACGCTGTATTCACTCTACACACCATGACATTTGTGACAGTGTGATATATTTATAGAATGGAATACATTATTTGATAATATTGATTTACATGGCAAGTACTATATGTATGGAATAATAAAGTCACATTACTCAATAAAGTTTATAACCTTTTCATTTTGAAACAAATCACAGGTTACGAGTGTCTGTGGTGCACACTCCATGGAAGTTTAAATCTGTTTTACAATACTGTGGTCAGACCATTGTTTAAGGTGTTCCAGTTCAATGAGAATGGTTTTCACAACAAATTGTGATATTTTTAATAAAGTACCTTATTTTCCTTGTACCTGCTTAGATCAGAGATAGCATACTCTTTAAATAATTTATCCCAGTATTTCTTTGATAGTTCTTTAGCCCAGCTGCCGTCTGTATCATCATCTTCATTCCATAGAAACTGGTGATGTTCACGGATGACATCAAGGTCTGTTTTGTCATTGGTACTGTTAAATAATTTATGTTTTACAATTAATTGACAATGTTAATAATTTATGCTTTTCAACCATCATGGTACAATAAATAGTATGTACTTACGTTGATCTCTTAAGGTCATCTCTAGAACCACCATAGTACAATAAATAGTTGTTGACAAACTGTTTATGACGAGAATACTGATTCAAGTTATGGAAAAACAAAATCACTTTGTAAATTGTTTGAAGTAAAATTTTGTAATAACTAAACACACAAGAAAATAATTATATAATGTGTGTGTGTGTGTGTGTGTGTGTGTGTGTGTGTGTGTGTGTGTGTGTTGGGATGGCTGCAAAGACTTCATTTCATCCTGTGTCTATCATATGAATTATTACAATGGTCATGCTAATGAAATATCTATACAGCCTTCCCCACACAGTGTATCTTTTACTACATAAATGTTTACAATACTTCAAAGGATACTGCATCAAGAGAAAGAAGATGGAATCTCTGCTTCTTGCCTTCCTCTCTAAAACCAAACAAACAAAAGATATTTTCATTGATGAATTATCACAACCTGGCGATGCTCTTGAAACATAATAATATTAATTTAATTTCTTTAAAAAGTGCACAACACTGCACCTCAGTACTCTTTACAATACTCAAAAAGGTAGAAAAACAGATAAAATGACAACAAATAGCAATGTACGTGATTACAAATGAAAAACAAAACATTACAAAGTAATTAAACATGTGTTCATTGTTGTTCAATACAATGTAATTTTTCTGTATCATATTTTTAATAGTACACTACGTCCATTTATTGTATTGGTTGTCATGAAATGTCAATCCACTCTTTGATATCGTTTCAAGTTCTAGCAATGTGTTCACTTACCATAAAAACCTGCAAAAGATGATCATGAATCCTCAATTTAAAGAAAATATACTACAAAGACATGGGTTGATTCAACAGATGACTTTGAGCTGTTTTAATTCTACCAAGAGTTGCAGTAAAATGACAACATACTGTAAACAATTAACATATACAAATTACTGAGCCCCCTAAGTGATGTTAATAAAGTCCATCTTAAATTTAATGTTGTTTTGTTTTTTACCTGTCATACTCATCGGCAAGCTCACGTTTTGATGCCAACCCACTGGTAGATGACTTTTGAGGTTTATCAGCTAAGTCATGACGAGTTCTGAAAAATAATAAATAAACAAGGAAATGAATCCCTACATTTCCTATTTTGTGATCAGTATATTAAAGTGGCTTAAACTGAGTTTTTTTACCTGCATGAAAAAAATTACAAAAAGCTGTTCTGGTATAACATTAACGTTGATGCAGGCCTTTAACTGTTCTAGTATAACATTAAAGTTGATGCAGGCCTTTAGCTGTTCTAGTATAACATTAAAGTTGATGCAGGCCTTTGATGGCATTGTTAACATTAAAGTTGATGCAGGCCTTTGATGGCATTGTTAGTACAATTCATATGTATTCCATTTAGGGGATTTCTCAGCTTTTTTATAGTGTAATTGCTGTGTACTAAATTCTATTCAACTTTTTTTATGTAGTTTGCTAAATACTAGGTTTTAGTTGTTAGTAGCGAGTAGTAGAATAATACAGGTAACTTTTAATATTATGTGACAAAAATGACCTCTTCAGAAGTATAAACTCATCAGTTTATGCATGGATGTATTGGTGAGAATTCATCCATGGTCTATGCCCCCATACCCACTGCTGCAGCCAATACTATCTATACTTACTTTCTCTTTTTCTCCACTTCACTGTCATATTCAAATTCAGAACCATAATCACCGCCAAGAAATGCCTGTGTAAAGAAGTGAAATCAAAATGAAATATTTCAAGGTATTAGTATCATAACCCAAAAATGACAATTGGGCCTGGAACTGGATGTATAGAACTAAAGAGTATGACTGGTGATACCAGACCACAGGGCATTTAATCTTACTTGCATCATCATGGATGGCTTAAATATTATGCTGCTTTCAGTCCATCTTGCTTGGTTGGGCGGATAAATAAAATGATGACCAATTAAGCTGCCACTTTAAACAGATGGGGAGACACAGAGAAATGTTTGGTACCAACTGCTCTGTATACAAATTAATGTTTTTAATGTGAAATCAATCATTTTACTGTAGTATGTTTTATTCATGTCACTTGCAGTTATTTTACATCATGTCATCAGCTAGCTTAGCCAATAGGCAGACTCAGACCATTGTTTTGTGTAATGCTTATTTACATACAGAGCCGTAGGCTTCAGCCCAGAATCATTGTAATTTTGTGTAATTTCAATGTTAGAACTCATACTTAGTCCTGGCATCCACCCATGGTTTAAATAGAGTCAATTATAGCTGCTGAGATTTATTCATTCAACATATATATTCATTAGAAGTAAATGGTCCGACTCTTAATTAAGATTTTTTATCAGATACTTCCCATGGTGTCATTCCTTTGCATGCAGCATGCAGCATTCTGTAACACATATTTAATCATCATCATCATCATCATCATCATCATCATCATCATCATCATCATCATCATCATCATCATCATCATCATCATCATCATCATCATCATCATCATCATCATCATCATCATCATCATCATCATTTGTTCCTGTTGATATCACAGGCACTCTAGTCATACAGATTGATTCGAGTGCCTGTGACATATTATTACTATACATATTATACGTGTGTGCCACATTACAAACACTATTAAATGTTTCAATCATAATATGTACAAATTCTCACATGTACAGTATTCTATAACACATATTTAATCATCATCATCATCATCATCATCATCATCATCATCATCATCATCATCATCATCATCATCATCATCATCATCATCATCATCATCATCATCATCATCATCATCATCATCATCATCATCATCATTTGTTCCTGTTGATATCACAGGCACTCTAGTCATACAAATTGATTCGAGTGCCTATACTGTCAGTACACTATAATTACTCGAACTTCCAAGGGTCGATATATTACTGTACAAAGTTCCAGTTAGCGAGATGTAAGTGTCAATCAAGTGCGAAGTTTCCACGGCGGTAGTTTCTGAAATATGCATGATACAGTTTTGAACACAAAAATAAACCGGGATTCTTCATAACCCGTCCTTGTTCGACCAGATATACTCACTCTCGCAAGATCCAGATCAGCTGCCATATTGTTTACTTTCTACATTGAGACGTATGAGGGCGGCATATATTTTGAAAATGGCTGCGTCCAGTAGGGTTTGTATCCCAGGTAAGTAAACGTTACAAAATTCCCACGTTTTCTTTTAACTGTCAGCAAGTTGGAGTGACTTAAGGAACATATGAAAAATTGAATGATGCTCCGTTGTTCCCTACATTATAAGTGGCGGATAGCATTCAGTTATTGAGGAAGTCAAGAGAACAGTTACCGTTTACTTACATGGACATCATCATCACGTGTTGCGGTCATTCATGGTGATTTGCTGAGTTTCCATCAGGTTTCCATCGAAGCTAGTCTGTCCTGTGGCATTTTGAGTGTGAAAGCTATTTGTGGTGATGGTCAGTATAAAGGCTAGCTTACAGGAGACGCGTGCTTTTGGCAGCCTTGTTTGCACAACAATTCAACAAAAACAAACAAACATATGAACACTAAAAGCCCCTCCACCAACGTTGGGTCTATGCAAGTATTTGAATTGAATTTATTAAGTAAAAGTCTATACAAGAACGTATTCAAATACAAGGTTTAAAAAAATCATCGAGGATAACACATACAAGTATTTTAAAAATATAAAGTCTGTACATACTGTATAGACATCACACATACCAGAACAACACGGTATACCAAGTATATGTAAAAGTATGTTACATACTGTATATACATTGTATATATACACACGTATACACACATACCAGAACAACACACCATACCAAATACCAACATCCCCATAAGTAATTTCTATGGAATTTACTGTTCTTTGTGTGTTTAAACACTTACATAAATAATATTAGACTGTAAGATACACCGTGTTGTTCAACCCTATGAGACTTCTTCATGTTCTTAACTGCCTGATAGTGTCACTGGCATGAATGTGTGTATCTTATGGACTAAGATAATATCTACACCTACCTATCCATTATGTATAGTCAATTGTGGTTTGTGATTTTAGTCCTTTAGCCAATATCAGTATTAACACTGCTGATAATTTTATGTATGACTGAAACACTAGTGTATTCCCATCATTGCAATATACCAAAACAAGTCTGAAAATATGCATACTGCTGAACACCTATTATAGATGACAATTTGATGTTTTCTAATAAGTGAAAGCATAGATATTTTGAGATCCCTCCACTCCACAGAGTCCACTGTCTATATGGTCAAAGCAAGAACACTTAAAATTATAATGTGCAGTAGGCCTGTAATGTAAGTAAGTATTACATTTCACAAGCTGTGACTCATGCCAACATCCCTATTTTATTTTGTTTGTGTTTTTTTCATAGGAGAAAGACTTGGTAAATTAGATGAGTATGAAGCCGGTAATGGAACATATATAAGACAAGGCTATATTTACTCATCATTAGCTGGGTATGTTCATAAACAAGAACAGCCTGATGAAAAGGTAAATCATTTATCATACACATCAAGGAGCGGCGGGGGGGGGGGGGGGTGATCAGCAAATACAACACCTGCCAACACTTTATGATCATGGCATATTCATTGGGCGCGTTCAAGATACTTCCCATTAGCAATCAGTTAGGTAGCATTTCAGTTGAAGGGCTAATGGTTCTATTTCTTTAAAAAGTAAGCTAACAGTGGCATTCATACTCAGAATATGACTTGCTGTATGAAAAAAAGATGGTCGCCATATCTTTGTCAAGTCATTTTATTGGTGAATGCAACTTTGAGTGTTGTACTCATTATGTACTCACTTTCCAACCCATTTAACTGAGAAAGTTCATGCACGTTATTGTTTACTTTCAAATACCACACTAGAAAGTGCAAACCCATATAAGCATACATGTATACTGGTAAGATTAAATCACCTGAAGGTCATTTCATTAGCCTTTTGCACACATTCGGTACCTTGAATGAGCACAATGTTCACCATACATGCCTGTTGACTCCCATGAGGCAATGTGGCCCACAACAAAAGTCCCTAATTGTGTTGCAGCTTCAAATTGTTTTTTTATTCTGAAATCGTGCATAATGTATGTGGGGTAAAATCATGAAATGACTCTCCAGAACCCAACATTAATAAAAGTGTCTTTATTTCCTGGAGTGTTTTTGATTCTTTCTTTAGATGACAGTCCTTCAAGTTTTCAGAGAAGAACAACAAACAGTTATGCCAGAAGTTGGATCAGTAGTGACAACAAAGGTGTGGAAAATGTCTTACATGTTTGGTGGTTGTAATATTATGTACATGTAGTCCTATGCTTTTTTCAGTGCTCTTATTTGATTGGTATACTGCCCCCTGCTGGACAACTGTTTTTACACATGATTTTTAATCTTAATCCAAAATGGCCCTTTCAGAGAATAAGATTATACAAATTATGATACATAACTGGTACCAGAAGGACAGAGATGATCTAGCTTTTTGGTCATTTTTTCTAATAGCAGAATAAATCTTTGCTTAAAATTAAATCACACATTCCATTATTACATACAAAATATTGTATGGTGTATATGACATGAACTCAGTTATATTTTCAGAAAATTTGTTGTTTTCAATAAAAATATGTAATAATAAAAAAAAACAATGACATGTGAGTGCCAAAGTGAGTACTTGATCAAACATCTTGACAAAATGCTGTAACAGCCTGGTCATATAATACACACACACACACACGCATGCATGCACGCACACACGCACGCACGCACGCACGCACGCACGCACGCATACATATACACAAAGCATTATAGACTTAATTCAAAAGAATGAGGATGTTATAAGTCGTACTCGAGTTTCACGCTTCCTCAGCAATCATCAGGCGACTGATATATATACATATACACACATACACATACACATACACATACACATACAAATAATGTTACACTTAGATTATAACATTGTTTGTACATTTCACAGGTTACAAATGTCAGCCCAAGATTTTGTAGATGTGCTATGCTTTGTGTAGAAGATGCTCCACTCAAGGAAACTTTTAGAGGTATGATTAGGAAGGAAGATGTCCGGGCCACAGAAAAAGACAGGGTAGAAATGTACAAGTGTTTCAGACCTGGGGACATTGTCATTGCTAAAGTTGTATCCTTTTATGAATCATGTTGTAAGTACTCATTGTACTTCTGATTCACTAACACTAGAGGGCGCTAGATGATATAGTGCCTTCCCGTCATATTAGTACATTTTATGTTAATAAATACAAATGTTAAAAAGGGAATGAATCAAAGAAAGAGAGGTATATATAAGTAATTTAGTCTTAATAGCTACCAATAAAAATTTACATTAGGTTGCATATCTACGAATCATGTGTCGTGTGATGTTGCCTTGACAACCATGTCAGTTATCATTGGGAGATGCTCAATCGTATTTGTTGACCACAGCTGAGAATGAGTTAGGCGTAGTGTTAGCACAAAGTGAGGCTGGTAAGTATATGTAATTATCTTAAAGGATACCTTGTGATTTCACAGAAACTTTGATATTAAACCAAGATAAAATTCACATCAAGGCATACCTTACAGACTAGCTACTATGAACCTTTGTAGATATTGTACTGCAGTGGGTGCAAATTAGTCCCTGAGCCTTTGTAGGTACAGTACTGCAGTGGGTGCAAATTGGTCCATGTGCCTTTGTAGATATTTTACTGCAGTGGGTGCAAATTAGTCCCTGAGCCTTTGTAGGTACAGTACTGCAGTGGGTGCAAATTGGTCCATGTGCCTTTGTAGATATTTTACTGCAGTGGGTGCAAATTGGTCCCTGAGCCTTTGTAGGTACAGTACTGCAGTGGGTGCAAATTAGTCCCTGAGCCTTTGTAGATATTGTACTGCAGTGGGTGCAAATTAGTCCCTGAGCCTTTGTAGGTACAGTACTGCAGTGGGTGCAAATTGGTCCCTGAGCCTTTGTAGGTACAGTACTGCAGTGGGTGCAAATTGGTCCCTGAGCCTTTGTAGGTACAGTACTGCAGTGGGTGCAAATTGGTCCCTGAGCCTTTGTAGGTGCAGTACTGCAGTGGGTGCAAATTGGTCCTGTGCCTTTGACTTGTAGGTGCAGTACTGCAGTGGGTGCAAATTGGTCCAAGTGCCTTTGTAGGTACAGTACTGCAGTGGGTGCAAATTGGTCCATGTGCCTTTGTAGGTGCAGTACTGCAGTGGGTGCAAATTGGTCCCTGAGCCTTTGTAGGTGCAGTACTGCAGTGGGTGCATTCCTATTCCACCTCTACTCTGGTAACATAATTTCATCAACCAATTTTTCTACTATTTCTTAAGTCTACATAATTTGTGTTCTATAATTCAAATTTGTTTTTTGTGTGTATTTTTTGAGTGTATGTTTTATCAAAATTCTAATGTTCTTAAATAATTTCAGGTGTGAACATGATTCCAGTCAGCTGGTTTGAAATGCAGTGTCCAAAAACACACATCAAAGAGTTAAGAAAAGTTGCTAAAGTACAACCACAGCATATCCTTACAAGCTAGCACTTACTGACTTGTTTTGTAATTTGTTCCTGTCATTTGTTTCTTTATAAAGTAAACTTGTTGAAAATTATCATATTTTGCATCATTTAGTATTGTACTTGTCAGTATGTCTCACCCCCCCCCCCCCCATAAACAAGCCTTCATTGAAGACATATCCCCCCAACTGTTATGTTATATGGTAAAATTATAGTGCAAATTTGAATGATGTCTCTAAATAAAAAACTTCATAATTTATTGACCAATTCGCTCTTTGGCCTTGAATATGGAGATCAAAGTCAAATGGCAAGATATTAGCATATGGAAGATGTGCAGCAAGTTTCATTAGAATCGATGCAGCAGTTTTTGAGATATAATGTCCACAGACAGACCGACAGACAAAAGTATAACATAACCTCATGGAGGTAATAAAACGACATGTACTACATCGAGAACAATGGCATGGAAATGAACCAGGAGTAACTTAATTCCAATCCATGATGTTCTGTATGGAGCAACATATTGTCTCAAAGAATGGTATCATGATGCCAAGCTGTTAAAGTTGCTTCATGAAATAGTGGTTGCCTTGTTAACGTAAGGTATTGAAATGCTTGTATATAGTGGAAAAGTGGAAAGTTAGAGCCAGTATTCAACGTTTGTTATTACTATTCTTATGCAAAATGATAAGCTTCAATAGATTTCATCTGTAAGAAACTTTGGGATTTTATACTATTTCAAAAATTCATACTGTAATACTTTGCTTGCTTTGTTTCAGATTCATGTTAGCCTCTCTTCTCGCCAGATATGTAACTGTCCCTTTTCTACACTTATTCACTATCGATAGTTTTACAAGCCACATACCAGAGTCACAGATCAGTAGATAGGCTAGCTTTTCTTAGCCATTACATATTTTTTTCAATTACTTCACCCATTTGTGAACATTTCAGCCATCCTTTTCATTGTTCAAACAATTGTTTCTGAATGATTATGTTGACCTATACATAATAACAAAGGTATCAGTAAGATTTCATAGTTTCTATGCAATGTATAGATGCTATCTATGTAGGCATCATGACCTTTGACCCCTGACACAACTGCTGGCTATGACAGATACTTTTGTTGCCCAGACTCCTTGATAGTTGAATGATTGATGTTATTACACTGTATACAATGATGCTGTATCTATAGCTATTAATTTACTTAGCAAATTATAAGATATCAAATGATGTTACTTACAGGGTATCGGTAAGTAACACAGTGGATTATGTTTGAAATATCAAAAAATTCCATTTGGCACTCTGTATAAGAACTTGGCTTAGCATGAACAGTGTGAATACACAGCATTCACAAACAGTTTGTACAAAACAAGAAATAGTTTGAATCATCTGTATTTGCATATATTACCCACAATGCTCTTTACATACTGTTGTGTGTTTATTATTTATCATGGTTTGTGTTTGATCACAATCAGCAATCACAACAACTTAAATTTAGTCAAAAAGGACAAATATGAGTAAGTGTACTCCATCAATAGTTTATATTACAAAAGAAAGTTAAGTAGTACACAACACTTTCAGTTTGTTTATATACACTTTAATACAAGCTCTCTCCTCAATAAAAAATTATCTTTTCACTCCGGCACAATTACAAAAAAAAAATGACAGAAATTATTCTGTTTGAATATTTGACATTATCGATGGTTATTTCCATTATTAAAATTGCACAATTTAAAAGTCTAGTACTACAGACAACAGTGGACTGGACTGAAAAGTTACTATTTGTACAAGTTGGCTGTCTTGTTTGAATTATCTCATTAAATGATGTATTTTTAAAAGTTATTTACAGATGAAAATACATACAAAGAAAAGTGTTGGTAAAGTTCACTTCCATATTTCTTTTCTTTTTGGCATGATGGCCATCGCAGAAACCTTTGGTATATCGTATTATTTCAAAACTTCACAAAATAAAAATGTAATGGTCACAGCTAACAGTAACACCATAGTGTTATTCTGAAATGTCTAAAGCTGTGGACAAAGGGATTGAATTGGTTCAATTAGTAGAATTTGATAGTTTGAAGTAGTCTTGCTGGATGACAATGTGGTAGTGAATCATCTCTAATGTAAAGAGAGATCTTGAGATTGGATGAAGGATAACACTAGACTAAGTTTGAAGTAAAACTATGGCATAGTATGACATGTCACAGGGGATATCTTTGTTGTACGTTGTACTACAGCTCTGGAAATATCCCACTGTGTAGACTTTGAGGAAATGTAATTGCGCCGAATCAAAAACATATTTTGAATTTTTCCATATTCATATCACAAATGTGTGTTTTATGTAAATTGAAAATGTATGCGTTGGACATCAGTGTACTGTAGTAAAGCATAAACATATTTACCCCTTTGATATTAGCATATGTATTGAGGGAGATTATGAAAACAATCACAAATTGGTTAATCTCAATAAAACTTAGTTCCATAGATGCAATATGTATTACAAACAAATGCCCAAATATCAAAAGATACCGGCAAAAATATTTTTTGTACACTTTCAGAGAATTTCTATTTTATTATTCATACTATTTTACTTGTGGGTAAGTATGAGTTATTACAAATTCTGGATAAAAAAAAAAGAGTACTGGAACTTCCCCAGTGAAAAAAGACCCCCACCCCTTATATCCCCACTTGTTGTGAAATTGCAAATAATTTGAATATTTAATATCTGGTCCTTTTTATGCTAGAAGGAAATCTGCCTGTCCTTCTTGAAATCCTGAACATTTGTTTATAAAATTCTGAAATTCTTTCTTTATTTCTGCATTTTTCTCTTCCATTTCCTTTTTTTCATCTTCCAATCTGGCAATTTCCTGTACAGCTTGTTGGTGATTACTATAGTGAGTCCTAATTTGGTATTCCAGGTAATCCACTTGCTGTGCATGTGCAGCATTAACACGAGCTAGTTCATCAGCAGCAACTTTTCGTTCACGTCTGATCGCCTCTGATACAGCCAGCTCTTTTTCTCTCAATAGTTTCATTTTCTGTTCTGCTAAGGCTTGTTTTTTGTCTTCAGCAGCTTTCCTTGCAGTTTCCTTTTCCTTTTCAGCTACTTGTCTGTTGGAATGAAACGAGAGAGAAAATGTGAAATATTGAGTAGATAGCTTATAAGTGATGATGACTTATTTGCTGGGCATTACCATATGTTGTGACATACATGAATCTCTAAACCAGAGACTTAGCTATCTGGTATCAATTCACTATGCTTAGTCAGATAGCAAAGTCTCCTGGTTAATGGCTAATGTAGCACTGATTACAGTTCAATTCATCTAAAGTAAAAATAACTTCCTTGCACACTGGAGGAAACCTGATAAATTTCAAATTTAGAAAAACATTTTACAGTTGCAAACTACTAAATAGATACAAAGAATAAACCAAAACAATTTATTTTTGAAGTTACAAGAACAATGAATGAGAAATGTACTATGGAAATTATATCTAATTATTGTTAACTAGAACTAATTTTGATATTAATTTCAAGCATTATGTTGGTATCATGTACTTGCAGTGTTCAAGCCCTACACATTGTTAGAAAATGATGAAATAGTTTTAAGATTTGGATGTTATTACAGTGTACACAAAACCATCAGTAACAAATAAATGACTAATTTAGTCATTACATCTATAAGATGGAATCATTCCCAGTAAATAAAGGTTTGGGGAATTTTTCGGTGACCAAAAATCAACGGAATTTATTTAAAATATAAAAGTTAATACATGTACATGTACATGCAAATGTATTCAATTTATATTCTAGAAATAAGAAGTGAAACTAGCTATATTGTAATGGCCTTGGACACCTCTGTACTCTATGTATTAGCAACAGCTTGTTTGTTTATTTGTTGACTGCCTTGTGTACACTCTTTGATGGGTTTGTCAAGTTGACTGGCAAAACAACTGCATAAAACTGTTACTGGAAAACATGTTTAAGGTAACTTTCCAAACATACTTGCTTTGCTTTTGAAAACTCTACACATATTTGTCACACAATTGCAAGTTTAAAGAGAGCTCCAAGTGTCTATTGGAAGGAAGTCAAACACATGTACATGTAGACCTACATGTAGTCTACAAACTATGAAAGCTTTTCAACTGGATAGACTATCCTAAGAATAGGACTGCATAATGCTTTTGAATCAAAGCTAAAAGAACTACATGATTTCATGCTGTCATGTTTCTGTAACATTCTCATAGTACTATACAACACGTAACACCAAAGTAAAGTGTTTTCAGTATGTACCACACTTATTTATAGTATTCATATCAAGTGTAAAAGTATACTGTTTCATTTGCTAATTGACCACATTTGAAAGGCCACATGCTAGGTTTGTAATAAACCAATTGAAAAAGCATACTTTTACACTTGATACGAATGCTATAAGCAAATGAAGCACACAGAGAAAGTGCTTTACTTTAGTGTTACTCATTGTAACAAATATCATTCTTTGATATTCCAAAATTCATCCAACACATCTCCCACACTTGCTAGTTCACAGAGTGTAAACCAACTATTACTTCTCTAATGTTACCTAGTTCACAGATAATACACCAACTATTACTTCTCTGATGTAAAACTGAGTGTGATGAAACCATGATTATAAAAACCAAACCTACCTTGCTAATTTCTCAGCAGCTTCCTTAGCAACTCTTCTCTCTTCCTTTTCTGTTTCAGCAACTGCCTTTGTTTTGGCTAATTCCCCCTCTTGTTTAGTTTTGGCAACTGCTGCTTGTAATCTTTTCTCTCCAGATTCTCTCTCTGTTTTCACTTGTTCTATCGTCAGTTTTTGCATTTCACCTTCTACCCTAAGAGCTTCCTCCTGTAAATTGATAGTGGCAAAGTGGAAGTAGTGGATCATGGTTATTTGAGAACTAAAAAATTTACCAGATGAAAAGACAAATATGGTATTACAGAGTTACACAAGGTAAAGTTTTGTAATATCAAACTGTAACTTCTACTTGACACTAAGTAATTATATAGGACAGACATATGTACACAAGGGTATGTCTTCCACACTTTACTATGAGATGTATTTATTGAAAATACAGTGATGTTGAGTTAGAGGTTGACATTAAGAGGAAATATGTGATGTACAGTGTTCAATCATTCTCATCTGTAAAATGATGGTAGCCCTATATATTAGCTAGATAAATTCCAATTTGTGGACTCTGTCTGTTTACCAACTAACATACCATACCTTTTGAAATACGTACATAACTTAAGGATATATTGTTCCAACTGTGAACCCTGACTGTTATAGTGTTAACCAACTGGGGATAATCTACCACACCTCTAGAAATATGTATTCCGGGATATATTCCAACAGTGGATCCTGGAAAACCTACCCCTGGACACATGTCACACTAAGGACTTTGGCACATCAGAGTCCCCAGAGCACATATTTCCAGAACTAGGGATAACCCTGCAGTACAATGACATATTCTTGTCTATATCATTGTTGACAAAAAAACCTACCTTAATTTCTTTTTCATGAATCTTCTTCAAACTCTTGATGGCCTTTTCCCTTTCAACATTAGCTTGTTGTTTGGATTTCTCCAATGCCTCTTCTTTGATTCTTTCAGCCTCTTCCCATACAGCAGCCTTAGCAGCTTCTATTGCCTTCATCCTATCATCCTCAAGTTGATCTATCACTTTCTGGTGGATAGTATCTCCAATATCTAAAATTTATTGGTAAAAAAAACCCGACCATTCAATTTTCTGTGATTTACAGGACGAGGCTAGGATTTGGGTAACGTCAAGGAAATTCATATGTAACTCATGAATTGAGTTGGCAAATTTATTACAAACTAATCAGAGTTGCAATCCACATATACTACATCCAGATGCATATCTCTATTAAAACATAGACATTGACATATATTACTGAGCAACCTCCCTGTTTGGTATTTTGATCAACCCTATTACATTTTGTAAACGCTTTCTGAACACACCCTCGTAAAAAAAATTGTAATGTAAATCACTGTAATGCGAGTTTGATTCTCCAGCATAGGAACGCCTTTCAACAATTGATAACTGACCGTATTTCACACTTTATTAGTAACCCTGTAACTTCACACAATGGACTGGTGGTGTCACGTTCTTGGTTGTAAATGACTTGTTTTTGACGGATGGTGTTTTTTTCTTCGTGGGTGACAGACTACACAATTGTAGCGTAACTGGCTTCATGCCTTGTCTCACTGTTTATCGCGGGTAATTTTACAACAACTTACAAATACACAATGCACAGTGCGATCATGTTACATATAGTGTATAGCAACGACTAATTAAGTCACTAACAGTAACACAGTACAATAAAAAATACAGGTTTGACAAGTTAAGTGTTAGGTTCACTTACTTACGATGGTCTTGTGTGTGTAGGCTTGCGTCATCACCGGCTTGCTGTCCTCATATCGGAGAGGTATGCCATCGTATCGAGGGCTTAGGGCACGGTTTTCCTCACTCGACATCGCGGAAAGTATATATAGCTAATCACAGCGAGACAGTAATATGATAAAGCCTCAGGTAGTGACTTTTGACTGGATAATGCAATTATCGCAGTCAATTTTATACTATCCTACGACTGTCACGCAAATAAGAATCAACTGCAAATATAAAGAAACTGCTTATATCACTGTATAGTTTCCCTTACGCAAATGTCACGTTAAGACGATGCAAACAGCTGAAAACAAGACCCGTTTCGGAGAGTACATTTCTATTTTACGGCCATTGATTTCTATAGCGTAGCTTGGTCAACAGGTGGCTGGTAACACCACATTAATGAATATAGACATCCGCCAAGATAGAAAAGAGTTCTTTAATGTATTCGACAATATTGGCGAATAATTTTGATGCGAATAATTGTAGCAGACATGTCATAAATTAGACAACGTTATACCACTTATTGGACGGATTTATTGACATAATATATTTGTAGAAATTATTTGTGCGGAGTAATTTTTCTTAATGTCTATAGTAAAGACGCCGTTACCAGGGTAACAGTCGTTGGTGGCGCTCTTTTCATTCAACATATTCGCGTATTCGTGGAGATAAAGAGCGGAACCAGCGGAACGACCTATATATGTATAGGTAGTTTCATATATAAATGAAAACGACATTTGAAGATGTTTTTTGTTTTCTTTATTTTTTTGCGAGTTTTAAAAATAACATCACAAGTTTTTATGTTGTTATTTTACTTAAGCTAGCCATTTCGATTTCATTTTCAATTTACAACGTAAGTTTATTTGTCTTTTCCTAAACATGATGCAGACTGTAGTGTATATACTAGTACAAGGCCAAGGGTCTCATGCAGCATGGATAGAAGAATATCTCCCCTAATCATCCATGCATGCAGCTAATCTTTAAGTATAACTGACGAATAAGATGGTATGCAGTGATTTCTTTGCTGGTCATTCTGACAACCCTAGCGCAGTTCTGACTGCAATCATTGAAGATTGTAGCGTTATTTTTTTATTTTTTTTA
Organism: Glandiceps talaboti; assembly: GCF_964340395.1. Classification (NCBI taxonomy): domain Eukaryota; kingdom Metazoa; phylum Hemichordata; class Enteropneusta; family Spengelidae; genus Glandiceps; species Glandiceps talaboti. The sequence continues at coordinate 23,790,985 of NC_135563.1, read as the reverse complement.
TTTTTTTGTGTGGTTGAGCTTTTTATCATTTTATCGCTACCCATTCATTTACTACAACAAAAACAAACAAATGCATGGTGTTCCTGATGTTTTTAATACTATCAAGTATATACCACTCGCACTGCAGCTGTTTTTAATACTTAAGTATACATACCACTGCATTGCAGTTGAAGGACTATTCACTTTTCTACTTTTAGGAGGTCTGGAATGAATTTCTTTCCGAGTTATTTTTTGTTTAACTGAGCTACTGAAGCCCAAATCTGTTGAGCTATTCTATTTTTAGCCTGATGTACAATTCAAGACCACGTTCTTTAACAAACAAACTTACAAAAATATATATAAGTAAATAATAAATGAATAAATAAATAAATAAATAAATAAATAAATACTGATATAATGATAATATTCAAAAGTAATTTCACAGAACCAAGAAGACAAATATATCGACTTGTTGTTGTTGTTGTTGTTGTTGTTGTTGTTGTTGTTTTTGTAGTTGTGATTAAAAATTACCTTGAGATATGTTTCCCCAGTCGAGGATATATGACTGCCAAAATGACACAATCAAAACACCTGGAATAGCTAACATAAAAGCAAAAAATAAACCACCAAAACAACATGTGCATAACCGTTAAGTTATAATTATAATTAAGTAATCATTCTTTTTATTTAGTTCTCTGAAAATATTAGGCAGCATACACACATGTACATATTTATATGTATATAAATATGTACATGTGTGTATGCATATAAATACAACTGTCCAGGAGTTCTTTGACCTCTCAATTACCCAAAGTGCACTTCGCTGATCCATAGAAACAAACACAACAAGATGGCGGCGTCCTTACAATGTTGGAAAGGAGTTGGTTGACAAACACAATGTTAATTTTCTAATGTAACATTAACTGAACGATCAGGTACGTAAAGAACCTTTGGAAAGGGATTTCCAACATCTTCCCTTACGGACTAATGGCAAAATAGATGGTAACGGAGATCACAGGAGTATTTTGTGTAAACTATGGGCCTGGTGCTATTTCTCCGTATCTCAGACCACTGCAAACCTTTGAAGGTTGAGAGGTCGTTAGAAACACCCGAATGTCACATCACCGTGGGGCCGCTAACAAACTATTCAAATCATAAAATTGATATTTGGTGGAAAAGACATCGTGTTTTACTTACGTGTATCTAAAACGTGAAGTCAGAAGATTAGTGTTTGCTTGTGAATTTGTGTTTGTACTTTTTGACCAAGATAGAACTTCTAATATTAATTCTGTGGGTTCTCCCTAGTTTTGTAGTAAGACTTTGGATATGTGATTTTGGGTTGCTGAATAAAGCTCAGGTCTTGGCGCCCTCAGCTCAGTAGCAAACTTCGGTCGCCAGAGTAAGAAGAATATAGCGTGTGAGGTCTAGCAGCAAGACTATGTTCTCCCCTAACCTTTGTAAAGAGTACTGAATTTTACTTGTTATTTCTTGAAAATGGTATGGGGTTAATTAATATCAATTTATGTATGTAAGTACATTTACACAGACTCTAATAATAGTTCCTGCTGGGGATCACTCTGGAGATTAACGTTTTGATGATAATTTTTATGAATTATCATTTATTAGTTTGTACAACCCATAACACCAAAGTAAAGCATTTTCTGTATGTACAGCAATCATTTATATGGCATCCATATCTGTTTCATTTGTTAATTGACCACATTAGAAAGGCCACATGCTAGGCTTGTAAATAAACCAATCGAAACAGTATACTTTTACACTTGATAGGAATGCTATAAATGAGTGTAGCACACAGAGGAAGTGTTTTACTTCAGTGTTACCCATTGTATATCTGTCATCTTGAAGATATTTATTTTAGAGTGATCTATAGTGAAACCAATTTTTGCTCTCTGGTTTCGCATGTATGTCTGTATCAGTGTTAAATATTAACAAATATTACACTTTCTTCAGTCAAGAAAAATATGACATAATGGGCCTAAGTTGTCACTACTAGGGCAAGTAATAACCAAACCCTTATGTCATGACTGGCTGAAATGAAGATATAGATATAGATAGACATGTCTACCTGAGGAAATAATGGGATTGTGAATGTTATAGAAATTGGACAGAAATTCATATTTCAAATATAGATTGAATGACATAGATGCTTGTTGGGAAATTGTGTATTTTCTGTTCAAACACCTATGGATTGGCTTGTGTTTGGGACAGTGGTATAGTGTGTTTGGGACAGTGGTATAGTGTGTTGTGTCCATTCCCCAAGAATGATATGATTCTTTATTTTCTCCTTCTAGGTATCTATCAATCATGTCATCAGACAGGCTTGTGCATCCTTTACTCTTCCCTTGTGCTGCCAAGGTTAAGATACCTCAGGTTGGGGCAGATGAGTCTGGACTTCGTGCCAACAAAGCTAGACTCACTGATATACCTATAGGAAAAATGCCTGAGGCACCAGGACATCTGACCAGAGGCTATCTGAAAAAAATCAGTGCTGATTTGTCATTTAGTGAAGATGTAGTTGAGCAGAGAGGAGCTCACACATTACCATATGATGAAAAGAAATTGCTAACAGCTTACAATTTTAGTGGAATTTGCAAAAGTCCACGTAAAACACATATTATTATTGGACGACATAATACCCGTGGACCTGATAGAAAACATCTACCATGCAACTTAAAGAAAAGACATCATCATCTGATGCCACTTGAGCCTAAAAAGAAAGAGAAGAGGAAAAGTAGAGAGGAGGAGAAAGGTGATGAAGAGGAAGATCGTAGCTATAGTGATGAAGAAGTTGAAATAATTGATAGATTTAAGATAGGGACAGAGAGAGCATCAGAATTTGGCTCGCCTATCGGTTCCCCTGAAGCAGAAGATGTGTTTCTTACAGAAGCAACTCTAGCAGCAAAGGAGTGTGCAGCAAAAAGTGTTAAAGAAGCTATGAAGTGGGAAGAATATTTACTACTTAGCTTGAGTAAAAATACAGCAAGATGGATTGTTAGTGAGAAAAGTGGTGGTCAACAACAGGACAAACTTGCCAAGTTTCTTGTCGAGGAATATGGAGAAGCTACCCATCCTACTGACACTTTACTCAGGGATGATGCTAGTGTCAGTGATTTGGGGGTGTCATCAGAACATGATCTGTTGTCCAGGGTTTCAAAGAGCAGACAGAAAGATCAACATTCTGAGAAAGGAGGCAAAGAGTTGGTCCTGAATGATATGGGTGAACCTTTTGATCCTGATGACTTGACTCATAGACCATTAGTGTCATTTTATAGACTCCCAGGAGGACTTCGAAGACAACATAAAGAATTAGAACGTGAACTTTCAGGTACATGTATGACTTGATTCTTTAGCTGTATACAGTCAATTGCACCAGACATCACTGAAAATGTGCCATGCTCATAGTTTTATGTCTAATACTACGTGTACATGTACAATATGAGAAGATAAGGACAACACTTGTGACATACATGTACTGATTCATGAGGAATGAAAATAAACTATGAATGATTGTAACACATTGCTACATCTAATGTCATCAAGTCAGCTATAAATGTAAACTTTACACAAGTATTTGTACCAGCCTGTACTCTTGATAGTTTAACTGATGCAATTCTAATATATGTTGTCAAAAGCATTCACATGTGACACAGTAGCTGCTAGCAAAAACAACTAATTGAATGTTTTTAAAAATCATATATTTATTACCAGTACATTACAGAAACTTATCTGATTTTTTTGTATTTTATATAACAATGATTTATTCAGAAACAATAGGTTTCGGGTTTTAATGTTGTACAATACAAACCAAATGAAGTTGTGAGGACTCGATATGTGTTGTACAAAAGCTGTAACAAATGAATGTAACAATTTACAACAGAGTATTGTCGACCATTGAATCAATGCATTTTTTCATGGCAAGGAAAGTAAACTGAGGTATATTACGCAAAAGTACTGTACTAAAAGTTTGCAGAAGATTAACAAATTTAATATATGTTGTATTTACAGGTGCAATTAATACAACAGCTACAGATATTGAGGTTAATCCTCAGAAACCACCACCACCAAAAACTCTCAAAGATTTCATAAACCCTGCTGTGGGAGACAAAGTGTATATGACTGGAAATCAGTTCGAACAGGAATGGTTGACAGGTAGGATACAAAATGTGTGGATTTTTAAAAATATAATTGTCAAAAGTACAGGCTTTATCACATTGTGATATATCAACCAAAACCATGTTAGAGGACAATAAATAAAATCAAACATTAAAAGTTGCTACATAGAGATGACAAATTTTTGAAGAATAATTCTAAATTTTCAACGACTTGTCAGCATTGTTAGGAATGTAAGTACATATTTCTCATTAGACCTCACTTTTGCAACAGCAGTACAGAGATCCCAACTGTGTGATTCAAATATACCATATTTGACTTGTCTGTAGTAACAGTAGAGAGATCCCAACTGTGTGATTCAAACATATCGGTACTATATTTCACTTGTCTGTAGTGAAACACGTAACATCAACCAGCTATTGTATTATATACCTGATGGAAAAATTTAGATTATCTGATTATTCCCAAAAATCTTCTGATTCCTAAATTGTAGAGTAGTAGTATTTTATGCTACTCAAGAGTCCAAAAAAAACCCAGTGATTCTCACAATAAATAAATTGTTGTCACAGGGTAAGAAGAAAGTCCTGTCAGCCACTGTAGTATACATGTATGATAACAGACTTTTAAATTGGGAAACAAAATTGTTTTGAGGAGTTTAAAAAAGTAAAGTTGAGTCGACAGTAGTTATGTCATACTGTAAATCCGACACAGCATATAGTGTTTGTGTTCATGAACAAAAGATTTGAGTTGGAAAACATTTTGTATTTGTGTTGCGTTCTTGTAGGTGCCAAACAAGTATACCAACCAGATAAAGATAAAACCCAGATTGTACTTGACACTGGCAATAAATACAAAGTTGCTTACATAGAGAACTATCCACAAGCACCTGATAAATGGCACCAAGAAGACAAAAGTAAAGACAAGAAGAAGAAAAAGAAGAAAGTCACTCCAACTAAGGAGACTAACAAAGTCATCATTGGAATGACAAAGTGGAGTCATTTACCTGAACCTGATGATGTAAGTAAAACAAATAACAAAGTATTCAATCAATCAAGACAAGCCAAGCAGATGCATAAAAAATTCAAAGATCATTCATAGTAGATTTTTATCAAAACAAATTTCACAGTGTCATAAAATCTAAAGTATTCACAAAGTTTTTGTTGAAGTTTTAAGATTCGGTCACTAGTTAATGAAAAAAGTCTGGTTTGTTCAAATGACATGTAATTTGTATACAGTACCTTACTTTATTGTAAAACTTTAGGCATTTTGAAGACAGGAAGCTAAAATTTAATAAAAGATTACAGTGTTGATAGAAATAGGCTACCATGCATATTAGTTGTGGAGGAAACTAACTGTCACTTCCTCTTTGTCTTTCCCACTCCTTCTCCCTTCCTACCTTCTGATTATACAGAGTGATAGACGTGGCTTAGCAATACAAGATACTAGCCTTGATGCTGATCTAAATAAAGAACCAGATGCAAAAGCTATCAGAAAAACCAGAGAAAACCCAGCATTAACAAAAATAGGTAAGTTGTGACAGACAAGCCTGATATCATATCACCTACAACTTCAACTTCAACTTACAAGTCAGTCTTCTAGTTTTAGCATATGCAGATTTGTTTCTCCTGATGTCCTTAATCCATACTGGTGCTGACTCTGTACTATAGTGGGCTGCACAAGTATAGATTTGTTGGTGAAATATCTGAATGTGATTTGAATTTTTACATTCATAATGATAAATCTAAAACCAAGCTCAACTAGTCATTTTAGTACATGTACAAGAAGAAAACATACCAAATACTGTATACATATTGGACACTGTAAGAAAACATACCAAATACTGTATACATATTGGACACAGTAAGAAAACATACCAAATACTGTATACATATTGGACACAGTAAGAAAACATACCAAATACTGTATACATATTGGACACAGTATTTAAAATGTAACTAGTGTACCAAGGTATGTTGTTTTATTTTCCAAAAATTTGCATTTATCAAAGATTTTTTACATTTGAAACTAGATCATTTCAAACGAAAGTTTGTTATCATTTTGTCCTACTCCTTTTCTATCATCACTTTTGATTGGTGCTTGAAAACCTCCTATTCTGTTTATTGAAAACAAATGATGCAATTGGTGTTGTGCACATATGTGCCATTGTTTGCTTCAACAGGAAGTCTTCCAATGTTCAACCTAGGTAAGAGTGATTAAAACTCAATGTTATACACCATCACTGCAGTATTGTAAGATTGCAAGGTGATAGTGGGCTGGTGCTAGGATACTACTGCTGCTGCTGCTGCTGCACATGCTTCTGCTCTGAAAAAATTTAAAATAATGAAAATAATTGATAGAAAAGATATGAAATAATTACTGGATAAGTTTGGGAATTCTTGTAGTTAACCTGTCTGTAGCCATCAACTCATGAAGGTCAGATGCAGAATATGAAGGTCAGATGCAGAATACAGATATATATATATTATTACATGTACATGCCCTGCTTAATACATACATATACCATCTTGTTAATAAAGTTGCTATTATATACCAGAGAGGGAGACCTGGCATATATTTCATGATGGGTGGATTACCAATCAATTCTCATCATGTGTAATGCCAATAGGCAGTCTTGAATATTCACTGTAGTGAATCATGTTCATTAGTAGTTGTTAGTAGTTAGTAGTTAGGACGAGTAATTTCAATGCACTTGATTTTGACATAGTCCCTAATATATATTATCTGTCTCTGGCCTTTGTTATCACCATGGAGAAATACGTCTACAGAGAGGTTAAGTTGATGGTTATAGCCAGAATCAGTCATGAGATGTATTGTCATGATCCAACTTCATGAAGCTTTTAGATAAACACGGATGATTAATTCAAAGATATACTTTTACAACTTTTAAATTTTTTGTCGATTTTGAAGAAAAAATGAAGTGACAAAGTCTCAGCACTGTTATGGTTAATATTTAATGTGTACAAGTTCTCCCAAATGAAGTAGAAATTATTCCTGTAACTGGTAATGCATGCATGCAATGTCAGCTCTTTTTGTTGAATAGGATAGCCTCACCAGTTTTCTCCCAAGAAAATGTATATGCATGTACATTTAGTGTCGTAGTAAACTTGCATAACAAAAAAATATATTGTTATGTTGATTTACCTCTTTGCATGACACTACATGATTGATCACAGTCTATCTATCTAGTGATAGATCAGTCTATCTATCTATTTATGTGATAGATTACAGTCTATCTATCTAGTGATAGATCACAGTCTATCTATTTATGTGATAGATTACAGTCTATCTATGTAGTGATAGATCACAGTCTAGCTATCTATTTATGTGATAGATTACAGTCTGTCTATTTATGTGATAGATTGCAGTCTATCTATCTATTTATGTGATAGATCACAGTCTATCTATATATATATATATATCTATCTATCTATGGATTCTATGGGATACATCACAGTCTATCTATGGTATGTGATAGATCACAGGCTATCTATTTATCTATTTGTGATAGATCACAATCTATCTATCTATTTATGTGATAGATCACAGGCTATCTATCTATCTATCTATCTATTTATGTGATAGATCACAGTCTATCTATATATTTATGTGATAGAGAGAACGTGGATAGGTCTAGTCTGAAAGATCCAGTCATTGGCCCACTTAAGTAACCACTCACTAGTCTGAAAAGATCCAGTCATTGGTCCACTTAAGTAACGACTCACTACCAGTATCTCACATTGAGTTATTACACAATGATGGATTTTTCAGGCTATGGATAGGTCCTACTACTCTGTAACAACCTGGGGAAAGCTTTAACATGTACCTAGATTTAAACTGTCAACGCTTTCACATGTACCTAGATTTAAACTGTCAACGCTTTCACATGTACCTAGATTTGCTTTATATAACTACTAAAACAATGCACGGCTGCAATAAATGTCATAGTAACTAACAATGCAGAGATAAAGTAATATGGTAATGTTAATATAATTGTGTTCATTTTTTTGTACAATCATTTGTGTAAAATTTTTTAGAAATATGAATGTAATATTAAATATAGAATCCAAGTTTATAAGAGTCCTTGTACAGAGGAAAGAGCGCTCAGTAAAATTAATTCTTTTTTCCCTCTACAATGCATAATATACAAAACATGATGAAACTTTTGGAACGTTCACATAGTTTTTATATTCTTACAAAATTTTAAAAAACAAGGAATTTGTCAAATTAATATATACTTATTTGTCAAAAAGATCATTTTACATGAAACACAATGGTTAAAGAGTTTGTTTTTACATAATGAAACTATGATTTGATAATATATTTAGTGCTATGTATGTACTAGCAGTAATAGCTAATTATATAAAATATATTTATTTATTATTTAAATGAACATTTCCTATCATCAATATTGAGCATTTATTTATATTTTATGAATTGTGTTCTGACTGACAGTTGATGGATGGCGAAACAAATGGCACCTTGGTAATCGCTGGAATGATTCTAGTATTGATGACCTTGTCCAAGATATGAATGACATCAATGATCATGTACGACTTACCGCCATTGCAACAATTGCTAGAGCCGCTACATTCCGTCCTCCACCTGAACCTGGTATTCAGTTGCGTGGTGAGAACAGTTTTCCATATTTTATGTGTAACTTAACATAAATGAAGTGCAGTCAGAAAGATATTTTCTTTGAGCAAATGATGTACATGTATATATAAGATGATGACAAAACATGATAAAGGAGACCTTGATGTAATCATGTATAGTTTTAGTAGTAGTAATGTTACTGTATTGGAATCTACTTTTTTGAAGTGACTTAGTGAAACTATAGGTGTATGGTTTTAGTAGTAGTAAAGTTACTGTATTGGAATCTACTTTTTGAAGCAACTATCATATAGCTTTGTACACTTTTGTCTAAATTTTCATTCCAATGACAAAACTACTTTAAAAGTAGTTCTTGATAAATTTAGATAAAATGTTGTATTCATACAAGTAATATATCGGTAGTACTTTGCAATAAGTATTTCTTGTAGTTGCACATTACAGGATGACATAATCTAAGGTTCATCAATTTATATGTTCTATAAATTAAATAGCAGTGTATTAGCTGAATAAAGTATGCAACATTTCTCTAATTGCCTCTACCCATTTTGACATAAAATTTGGACTTACTACCTCTATAGTCAAATTAGCACGTACTTCTCAAAATTACAAATGTGTTTGCTAAAGTTTTGAATTTGTGGTAACAGATAGGGAAAAAATGGGGATAGTTTCAATACCTTATACCATAATTTTGGTGGGGAACTTGGGTAAAAAATTTGGGGAACTCAAGTAGATTTGACTTACAGCTGTTAACAAAAACACTGATTAGTCTTACATTTATGCTGAACGAAATGTAACATTATCATGAAAATGTAATTTCAAAAATGACATTGTTTTCAATGACAGGTGCTCCAAGTGCAGTGAAACAAGAAGAAAAAGCACAACCATTCCAGGGTTTGTTACCAGATAAATTGTTGGCATGTGTTAAGAAAGCTTTGTATGATACATCCAAAAAGGTTCAAATTACAGCAGCTATAGCCCTCTATACACTTTGTAAAGTCAATGAGGAGGTACGTACTTGATACTTTGACTTCCACAAATTTGTGTTTTCACATTTTTCATGTAGTACACTTTGACTTCCACAAATTTGTGTTTTCACATTTTTCATGTAGTACACGTGTGATCACATGCAATCACCTATAACGTGTCATATTATACCCCAAAAATTATGCAAAATATCTTAATGTGTCACATGACATACTTTTATCATCTAATGAAATGTGTCTCATTATGCAATACTTTTTCCCACATTTCTCATATTATGCAAATTTTCATGTTTTTATTATGCAAATACTTTATCCTGATTGTAATGTTATGCAAAATATGGTAATATTTTCATATTAAGCAAATACTTCATCCTGAATATAATTTTATCCTGATATTAACATATGTTAATTTTGGCAAATTCACAACAATTCATGTCATATCAATGATCATAACTAAACAGCTAAATGTTAAATTAATGTCACATCCGGCAAATAGCAATTATAAGTGCATTATAAAAGACTGAAATTCAAATCAAGAATCATTCTTATAAAATATACTAAGCTCACTTTAAAAGAAATCACATTCAGTGATCATAAATACACTGAGTATAAAACTTAACTAGTTAAATGGTTAGTATACAGTTCATTTTGTTATGTATTGGTATAGAGATGGTTAGAAATTGACAGTGTTAATTCCAGAAGTTCTTAGCAGCTGGTTGGCTTCTGTCCTTTACAAGAACATCATAATCATTATATCATACTGCTTCGGTCATTATTGGTGAAAGGAAAAAACCCCACAATACTGATTCCATCAGAACATTAATGATACTTAGAGTATCTTTGTATAATGTTTATTTCAAAGTGTCGTGGGTTTCGCAACCTAACAAGTTACATGGAGTAACCATTCTTACAACATTGCTAGGTTTCAATATTTTAACTTTGATGCGGCAACTATTCTTACAATATTGCTAGGTTTCACTGTTTTGTTTTAACCGTTGATGCACAATGTGTTTGAATTCTTTGTCTATCTGTTGTTCCATGCTGTGTTTTGGATCTAGCCTAACAATGACCAGGTAGGTAGTTTCACAGTTCAAAATGTGAAACTGATATTTCAGCATGGGGATGGTATTGAAATGGATATTTCACACAGAGCATAAAACATTGGCTAAGAATCTTTACAAAAGGTGACCTCTCCCCTTTTCTTGTATTTTCACATGTCTTTTTCTGTAAAAGTTTCCTTTCAGATAAAATTTTCATATTCTTGGAACAGCAGCCTTATTTGGCTGTATTTCTATTGTAGTGCTGTTATAGTTTTCATATTGGAACAGTGCCCTCAAGTGGCCACATCTTTATAAAAAGAGTGCCCTCACAAAGTTCAGCTGAAAAGACTATCTCTGTGACAATGTTTCATGCTCTGTGAAATGACAGCACTGATAATACTAATCTGGTGTTATTACCACGGTGATGTGTTTGCTTAAAACGGAAGCTACTCTAACCTCAAAACAAAACTAGAAGTGTTGAAGAGATTACATGTACTGACATAACATCACATGTACATTACATTACATTACATTACATTACATGAACATTATAACATCACATATTGAATTTCAACATTTGAATTTCAATAGCTTTTTCTCAGAGGAACATTTGAATTTGAAACATCAAGTTTCTTGATTGTATTATTCAATTTTATGTTGTTGATATGTCAATATTTCACAAATTTATGCCAAAATATGAAAAAAACTTATAGTAGTATCTTATATTTTAACCGTATAAGTAGTTTATTTTGTCATAGACGATTTTGTAGGGTACAAACATATTACAATCACGATCCCTGTTTTTGGATGTCATTGTAATGTTACATACACATACTATATGGTAAATCCTCTAGACATTCAAATTTCAAGGAGCACATTTCAAAGAATGAGCTTGACATACACAGTACATGTCTGTTTTTCAGGATATATATTTAATGTCAGCTAGAGGAGTCATTTTGAAAATAGAAATCATTGTTTCAGTTTCAAAAGTTGTCTTGTCATCAGAAGACATGAAAACTTAGTTTGTGTATTTGTACACAAAACATGTAGGTCATTTTTTAAAAATTACCTCTGAGATTTAGTTTGAAAGTAAGTTGTAAGATGTTGGATTGGGGTGATAATAACTCCAGACTTAAAAGTGAACTTGGTTACACACACACACACACACACACACACACACACACACACACACACACACACACACACACAATCATCCCAAATTATGCACGTAGTGTCAACATTTGTGTCACAGTGTGGATATTGTTTGCTTGTCAAATGTTTGCAGTTTTATATGTTCTGATGAGTTGTGATTTTCACCATGTTGATGAAGCCCTGATAACTGCCACCATTGCTACTTTCTGCCAAAAAGGTGAAATGTTAGGAGTAAAAGAGTTGAGGTGTCAGAATTTACTGCCTTTAGAGCAGATATGCCTATGAGTAGAAACTAGACAAACAGGAGACTGCCTCAGCCTGTCTACATACATTGGTTCTGATTTGGGTATTTCATCTCTCTAATCCTGGCTCAATACATAAAAACATATCACCCAAAGATTTTAGAGAAATGAACTGAGAAAATTGTGAGTTTCAGGTTATAAAACTTCACTGTACATTATAGTAAACGACAAATAATGTAAATTATAATGGAATGGTAGTGAAGATGTAAAGCATGGTGATTGTGTCAGGCATGCAGTGTTACTTACAATAATATTAACATGCAATTAGTTCACTTATGACAACAACAAAATCCAACACAACACTGGCCACAAAACAGGCAACATCACACACTACATTGCACTAAAAGTTTTGCACTGAGCCCCTCCACATGATAGTAAAGCTATTTCTTACAATGCACACTTAACATATCAAAAACTTTATTCCTAGAAGAATGATCCAGCAAAAACAGGCAGTGTTCACCAGAAGACTAATAGTTTATGTAACATATAAATTTACTATCAAAGTTGGCAAGTTGAAGTTGTTGTTTTACTTGATATATACATATAAAAATACTTTTACTGCTGACCACAGTATGGTTGTTAACGAAGTAAAACGCTGAATGAATGTAAACAAAACCATCTTTTCGATTGCAATCCTGTTGTGTGGGTAAAACAACAATGTCAACTTGCCAAAATGTATATGTTACAAATGTATGTACAGTCTTCTGGGGAACACTCCTTGTTTTAGCTGTATTTTGTAGATGGGCAGCCATATTTGTTCTCTGTTTCATATGATTCAACACATGTTATATAATATGTTGAATTTACAAAGTTGTTAATACAGTAAGAGATATCACTATAGCAACCTTTGTGTTTTGATTCTGAAATATAGAAACAAAACAAATAGCAAGGAACTCTTTCAAAAAATCTACCCATATGAAAAACACACTTCTTGAAGCTGTGCCAGATAAACTTTTATTCATTATCCTCTTAGACTACTTTTGTCAGTTTTGTTGCTAAATAAAAGAGATAAATTTCAAACTTTACCAAACATTTCATTGCAAGGTTATCGATACATTCATCTACCTTTCTTTTATGTTTTGATTTTTCTCTTACAAACCTATAGGCAGTAAGATAGACTGTGTTGTTCAGCCATCATCGGCTTTCCATTGTCTTTGAGTGTTGGCTGTGAAGACAGTATAACATGTTGTAGATTACAAAGTAACAAACCTACTACTGGTAAAATGAGAAACAAGTGGAAAGTATGGTAACCCAGATTGCAAAATTTTGATACTTATTTTTACATTTATTCTTATCATAGGCTAAGAGAATCCTGAATGATACACTCCGCAATGGAGATGAACCGGAACGATGGGCTGCAGCACAGTGTCTGGCACATGCTGGTGTTGGCGATTCCTTTGTTGTAGCTGAACTCATCCAGCAAATCTTCTGTTCAGATGACAGTATTCAGTGTGAACAAGCTATGTCATTGTTGACAAATCTAAGTGAACAGACATCTATCGTACATGCTATGGTGGCAGAACAACTCAACAGTACCAGTTGGAAAAATAGAGTCATTGCGTGTAGAATCCTACCACGTTTACATGGACAGATCAACAGGGTAAGTTTTGACAGCTACTGTGTAAGTAACATTTCTGATCACACTGTCAGAATCTACCGTGTAAGTAACATTTCTGATCACACTGTCAGAATCTACCGTGTAAGTAACATTTCTGGTCACACTGTCAGAATCTACTGTGTAAGTAACATTTCTGATCACACTGTCCTGCAAATATAACATCATCTATCATCACTTTTTGTGCAAATGTTCTGATGTGAAAAATTTGTATCTTTTAAAAAAATACAGGACTTAACAAATAAATTGTCAGATCTAATGTGGAACGACTGGCACCAGGATGTTAGAAAGATGGCTGCCCAGACTCTAGGAAGGACAGGTCATGGCAAGGAAGTACACAATGATCTGAAGACAAGACTTGATAATGGTAGTGAACGAGAGAGGGTTGATGCATTGACAAAGATAGGTCATCTTGGTAAGTAGAACTTTCTTGATTGGGGTGTTGGAAACGATTCTTGATAAGAAAATTTGCTTTTATACCCCTATTTTAATTAAAAATGAATTATGCCATGATGCAAAAAGATAATTTGTCATCTCAATAAGTAGAACTTGTTTGAGGTAGGGTGGGGGTTGGAGTTGGTGTGTTCAGGGCACATCCCTATTTCAAGGAAAAGTGAATCATGCCATACAAAGACAGTATGTCATCTCAGTAAGTAGAACTTGTTTGAGGTGGGGTGGGGGAGGGGTGTTGGTGTGTTCAGGGCACACCCCTGTTTCAAGGAAAAGTGAATCATGCCATAAATGAACCAAGCCATGCATAAACCATATGTTAGCTTGGTAAGTAAAACTTTCTTGATTTGGATGTTGGCAAATGTTTAGAGAGATGTTTTTACTTGTTCACCCCTATTTAAGGTTTAATCATAGACACTGTCTATGGTTGAATGAATGAAGCCATACAATAAGTGTTTTTCAATGTCATCTTTTTTAATGACATAGTAAACACACCGATTGATCTCTACCAGTCATCATACATGGTCATCTTCTTGATCTACCAATTATTTGCTCTGTAACAGCCACACTTTGTCATCTTCCTAACCTACCAATCATTTGCTCTGTAACATGCATCCCTGGTAATACCAATTCTCTGACTGTTTTGTAGGTATTATGACTGCTAAGTTGATGCCATCCTATTTGATGTGTTTTGATGATGAATACATCTCGGTAAGAAAAGCTGTTGCCAGCACAGCTGGCTATCTGCGTATTAAGGACCAGCAGATTATCAGAAAACTCTTATTCCTTACTCAGTTTGACAGCAGTTGGAAGGTCAAGGCACATGCAATCAAAGGTGAGTGATGCACATATTATACAGGTAATTACAATTATCACACAACTTACTACCAATATCACACAGGTAATTACAGTTATCACACAACTTACTACCAGTATCACACAGGTAATTAGTTATTACACAACTTACTACCAATATCACACAGGTAATTACAATTATCACACAACTTACTACCAATATCACACAGGTAATTACAGTTATCACACAACTTACTCCCAATATCACACAGGTAATTAGTTATCACACAACTTACTACCAATATCACACAGGTAATTACAGTTATCACAGTAGTTACCACAATATCACACAGGTAATTACAGTTATCACACAACCTACTACCAATATCACACAGGTAATTACAGTTATCACACAACTTACTACAAATATCACACAGGTAATTACAATTATCACACAACTTACTACCAATATCACACAGGTAATTACAGTTATCATACAGATCATTAAGTTATCACACTAGTTTACTACCAATATCACACAGGTCATTACGCTTATCATACTGGTTACCACCAATATCACTCAGGTCATTACAGATCAGGTACATGCATGGTAAGACTTATCGATAATGCCACACAAATCATGACAAGTATCACCTAACAGCCATTTGTAGTTACATATGCTACAAACCTTTTCAAGGAACAAGATTCACACATTATGTCTATATTTTGTTGCTGCAGCACTTGGGATGATTGGTTTACTAACAGATGATATAGGAGATGCTATCCTATGGGCATTGAGATTTGAAACCAGTCCAGGTGTAAGAGCCGAAGCTTGTCATACCTTAGTGCTGCTGGGTATGCACGGAGATAATGTCACTCACATGTTGCAAGACAGACTGCTTGTAGAACCTGATGAAGTTGTCAGATAGTAAGTCATTTGTCAAAGAACTTGCTCGGGGATGATGTGAAGCCTTTAGAAGGGAGTGGACAGCATACTTTACTATACCTTCTGCTCATAGGTATTACAGTACAAGAAAGTAGGCTGTTCATGAAGAAATGTTAGAACAGTCAACGATGTTTATTCATTGGGAAGGGTAGACCCTAGCTGATCACTATCAGTTAATGAAGTGTCAATAAAATGTGTCTAATTATATTCTAATTGTGACACAGTTGGGTTTGTCTGCCAGTTACATTGTTACAAATTGAGTACATACTGGGTTGATAATTAAAAACTGTTATTTTACACATGATATGAACATTCTAAGTGAATGGGGCAAGTAGCTGTAACACTTTAGTTACACTTTGTACAGTTGTTGCTCATATCTGTCTGTGATTTACTAAACAAGGACTACAAGGAAGACATCGTGCATCAATGTCATCATTTTGACAGACAAAACCAATCAGAATTAACCTTGTAAAGAGCTTCAGGTTATATCCTTTCAATGAGACATGGTTTATCTAAAAAGGACCCATTTCATTTGTAGAAGACACTTTACTCATGCAAAATTAATCTGACAATGCATATACTTCACCAGCTTTAGTATCAAATTAAAACTTTTGTTCCAAATACAAACTTGAAAGTTGTACCTGAAATTTTTGACTGCGCATTTCAGTTCAAACAATTGTTTGGTGGTCTGAGGTAGATTGCAGGTTCAAGCCTCGCCACTGCTGTTTGTTTCTAAAGCAAGATGTAAATCGTGATCATCTTTAAGTCAACGCAGCTGCACAATTGGGGACCTGGTAGGATAGAGGTTGCAATGTGAATGCTTTAATCATATGTGTTTAATAGGGGCTGCAATAGATGATATACTCCCTAGGGCATTGAGGAAGTTAAAGTGCCATTGTACCGCTATAGATCCGTTTCAGGAGAACAGGTGCATTAAGTATACATTATTATTATTCTAAAATATGGCAAATACTTGAATATGATTTCTTTTCACCTGTGTTGCAGTGAAGTAGCCATAGCCTTGCAATCTCTTGGTGTGAGTCCAACGGGTGACATGGATATGGTCCAGGCTATCAAGAGTGAAGTCCGTAGATTAAATACCAGATACAACATAGCATCCAAGATTACAGAAAATGAAAAGATAGCAAAGAGAGAAGAACTTCATGAGAGATTCTTTAATGTACCAAGAGAACTAGGATCACCAACAGTGGTATGTCTAAATAACTAACTTATTTATATTCCAATAATTTCATTCAGTGTGTAGGATTCTCAACAACATTAACTTATTTATGTCATTGCTGACTTGTATGTTTCGTCACCAGAAGAGTCATTTGGATATTGATTAGTTTGAATCACGAATGGAAACAGTGTTCTTTAAAGATGGTGTGACATGAAATGAATTCAATTGTGCATGTTACTCCATGACATCTGATACACTACATATTGTTTCCTTACAGTTTGAAACTGATAAATCTATTGCTGGAAGCAGAGCATCGACTAGGCTGAGTTTGCGTACTATGACACCAGGTGTACACATCAGCTCCGAGGAAGATGATTTCTCCTTACCGAAAAGCCCTGTCAGTGAGGCACGCGATAGGAGATATTTGTCTCCTACACCCCCTCCAAAGACACCTGGTCGACGAACTCCTGAAGAAAAACTTGAAAAGCTAATAGATGTGTATGATGGCGTCATTTCTATGAAAGAATACAAGGATTATGTTGAAGTACCAGAAACAACATCTCAGGAAGATGCCACTTTGCAAAGGAAATTAGAAGATATTCCTGAGACGGAGCAGGAGGAGGAGGGAAAGCCAGAAATCAAGGAAGATAACGTGGAAGGCCAAGAAGGTATTGAGAAGGAGGATAGAGAGACTCAAACAACTCCAACAACAGAGCGAGAGTTGAAAGATACATCAGCATACCACGACACCATAGACCCAAGAGTTGGAGAAAGTACTGCTGAGGGGACTGAAGTTATTGATATGAAACATGTCTCTCCTGGCCCTGGTGAGCAAGAAACTGATCAGACAGAGGAAGGAACATCAGATCATGCTCCAGATAGCTCAGATCAGGCAAAAGAAGGTACTGATGTATCTGGACAGTCTGACACAAGTGATGAAAGTCCTCGCCCTGCAGCACATGTATCAGTGCCCCCAACTGTAGAAGAGACAGATGATGACGATGATGATGATGCAGCTCCAGAACCTCAAGTAGTGGACGAGGCAGAAGAAGATGAACAAAGTGATGCAGATACTGGAGATTCTGATGATTCATCAGATGGTTAAGATTTTGTGATTTTTGGAAATATTGTCCATGTACTTCACAATATAATAGTGCCAAGTTTGACCATTATTTGCATTTTATATATACACACACAGGATGCATATTGTGTGTGAAATAAAAGAAACTATATTTCAATACAATATTCCTATCTCCCATATAGGAGTAATATGTAATTATGTAATATACAAGAAACTATATTTCAATACCATTGTGTATATTTCTATCATTCGTATAGGTGAAATGTGTATATGTGGGAGATACAAGAAACTATATTTCAATACAATCATGTATATTTCTATCTTCCATCCAGTGAACTTTGACCTTATCTTGTATATCAATTATCTAGTATTAAATAACTCTAACCGTCCATTAAACATCCATTGATGTACATCAGATTTTATTTGTACATTTTATGCAGTGTATTTTGTGAGTTTGTATGTATGATATTAAATAGCCAAAACACCAATCAATGCATTCTTGTGTTTCAATGTGTCCCTAGTACTCCAACCATAGAAGTGTACACAGTGTGGAATACTTTATTTAATACCTCTGGATAGTAATTTTGCTGCCTTGGGAAATAAGACATGGATCATGAATCCCTTTTGCACTGATGTCATTCACTTTGATAATGTGTAACATGCTGATGTCTTCTGATGGCTTTCAATTTGTTGACGTTTACATCATGATCTGTTATTTTGTTTCACTGTCTCACTAGCCATTTGTAATGCTACCAGTGGCAACCAATTAGTGTGGTTTGAAAAAATGAACTCAAATGAGTGGTCTCAATGGGAGTTATAAAGTTCATCAGCCTAATTGACTTTTCAAATGAAGTCAATATGTAAACTGTGTCCTCCTTGAGATGAGCACAAGATCAAAACAATTTACATATTGCAAATAGTGTGTAAATATCTACTAACATGCATGCTGATAATTGCCATTGTAAGGTGTGGCAAAATTAATTTGTTACCTTGGCTAGCCTTACAAGTGGTTAGTGAACAAGAAACAAAATTACAGAGTGATGTAAACAGGTTAATACTTGTCTGGTAGATTTACACACATGAAATTCTTTCAAACAACAGAATTATTCTGTATAACTATTCTGTATAATCCATGTGTCATCATAAACTCATCTTTGCTCCAACTGATTGTATGTTGTCACTTCAAATGTAATATAGTCCAACGGGGTAACCAAGTTACTTATGTGTTTGAAATCAAGACAATATATTGTAGTGAGTGACACTTTACTTGGATACTTAAAATTCAAAATACATTTGACATGAAATCATATCTTTCAGTCTTCCACACACACAAGACAATCTGGCAAATAGCAGAAATGTGATGTAGATGCCAAAATTAACACACAGGCATACATGCATTAGTTTTAGATGACCTTCTTCCATTTCATTTTTCTTTTATACGGTATAATGTCTTGCAGAGTCAATTTAGGTGGATCTCCACCAGCACCGAGTACATGCTTTGGTTGTTTTTGAGCATATCTATATTCTGCTTCTGGTCGCATGTCTGGGACAAACTTCTTCATGTGTTCAGGTACTTGCTTTGACTGATTAATTAGTTGTTGATCACGGTTAGACCAGAATGGCCCTGCAGCAAAGTGACGGTCATGATACATCTCCCAAGGATCGTCTTCTGGTAGGTAGTAGCGGCGTTCTTTCCAGTAGGGATGTACCATTCTGTCCAGTAGCTTGGACTGGTATTTATTTGTAAGGACGTGCCATGTATGCCGCTTCTTTCTTGCTGGAGACTTCTTAAATTGTTTCTTCTTGTATCCTGCAAATCTTCTTACCCACAAACCACTGAAAAAGTGACAGAATTCCATCTAACTTAGAAGATATTTTGTAATAATTGTCAGACACAAATAACACAATGGTAGATGAACTATTTGGCAGCTAACTCGCACAACTGAAACTATTATTGCAACGTGTTGATATAAGCTATCACTAGATGTTGATTTACCGGTAATGTGTACACTTGTCGTTTAGTGGAGTCTCTCATAACAAATTTTCTCAAATGGCAGCACATTCAACCTTGTTCAGTGTTTACACTATCTTGTGTACAGGGTCATTTTATCTCCAACACCAAGGAACTACTTTCATCATTTATATACTCTACCACATTCAGCAACTGAACAATAGTTTTAGTTTACCATAGAATGGTGTATACACAACACAACCCAATCTTACATTTCAAATTTTATTTTTAGTTCAAACTGTTATGTCTATGTCTGATGTTACTATATCTTTTTTCACTTACTTTGACACTGACCAACATCAATTCAGTAGACACTTAGCTTCCTATCCAAACTAATTTTGCAAACATGATATTTTACTTTAACCTTCAATTATGCTGATTAAAAACATATCTTGAACAGTTCCAGCTTGCAAGCTTATCAAAACCATAAGAGTATAACTTACTTGTGCAGCCTATAGAATCTCTTGGTAACAGATTTGGTAGTTTTTATTTTACATTTATTTTTGCTCCATGAGATTCGAGATCTGGTGATCTGAATTACTGGTAGAGAGGTGTTTGTGAGTAATCTGCAATAAACAAAAGAAAATCAAAGAATAACGTTAGGCAGTATAGCCAAGTTGATGGTCATCTACATCTGAATGATGGGGTGATTAATATTGATCTGCATAATGTACAGACATACTTCATTATATTGTCTATTCTATATGTTACTGATAAGACCAATTTTATGAAAACCTGATGTATTGGGTCAGCTAGTTGTTCGATTTGATCTAATTACTTTCATTTTTGTTGAAGCATTCTTTGCATTGTATGGTTACATTTTCGCCTTGATTGCTGCCCAACAATAATCAAGATGAAAATGTAAACATGTATAAAAATGATTTCACAGGCTTCTGGCCCTAAAGAAAATGTTGAACATATATCAAACTTTAGAGTGAAAAAGCAAGAAGAGTTGCCTCACAGGCAGAGTTCTAAGTAATCCTGTTTTTCCCAACTAGTATTGTTTTTTGGGTACAAAACAAATACCCCTGGTACATGTACAATGTAGATAGAGAATTAAAAGGGCTTCAGATGTTTCAGTCATAGGTCTTTACATTAGTATTATCTTACTTGTATCAGTGAAGCCATAAGTTTTTCATGAGATTATTCTTTTGTTCTGAAGTAACTTAGCTCTGCCAAAGAACTGTTTTAATGCTTAAATTTTAATACTAATCCTAAGTGGATCTTTAGTACAAACCATACATCTTGGAGCTGACCACACCAAGGTCTTGGAGCTGACCACACCAAGGTCTTGGAGCCGACAACACCAAGATCTATGTACAAACTGAAGGCTTTATCCTACCTGTTTGTACAGGAGCTGTTTTGAAGCTGACTGAGTCCTCCAATATTTGAATAATGAACTACTTTGTTCATATTGATATGATAACTACGTTTTGGGAGAATGTTTATGACATCAAACTGACTACGTTGGTATCTGCTCCATAGAGGTGTAGGTTGTTGATTTCTTACAGTTGTAAATGTCCTCACAGATGATACTGATTTTAGAAGAGGTCTCATACCTGTAAAGTTGAAAGGGTTGTCAGATTTCATTCCCCATCTGGACTCGAGTTAAAACATCAAGAACTGGTTGGTGAAATTTGAAACCAATTTTTTAGTGAGCAATTACTAATCATACCCTGTTTGTTTAGTGAACTACTTAATTAAAACATAAACCCTCCACCAACGGGTCTATTAAAATCAGTCTGTCTGTGGCTCTATGCACACACAATAATCATTAACAGCCCCCCCCCCCCCCCCGGCCCCGTATCCTAGTGTGATCGCACGTCGGATAAACGATAGTTGTCACGAACTGCAACTGCATGAATGTTGGCAATTCAATGCTCTCTCTCGTGCATGGAGTTATATCACTTAAATTTCCTTTTAAAACGCATGCTAATCTAAATACTGTAACGAAATAGTACACCTGTACAGAAAGTAACGACAAACCTGAACACACTCTTCCTAAGGATGTCGCCATTTTGGATAATTCTATCACCTCACTCCAGACAAAAGTGTATGTACAAAATGTATTGGCATTTCAGTAACATCATACCAGTTGAATTTCTGACAAATTTTCTTTCTCAAATGTATTATATGAATACTAATATTATAAACGAAAGAGCTGACCTATGTTCTCTAAAAAGGCAGCACCAAAGCACACTATTTATTGAACGAGCCTAAGAAATGTGCCGGTAAGTGACCTTTGACGGGAGCAGACGTGCAGTTGCACTTAGGGAGTCTGCTACGGACTCTAGTTTAAGCAAATTTGCTATTTTCTTCGTCACTTCAAGATGTGGCGTGTGGCTAGACAGGTCCCTGGGAAAGTAAAGGTAAGATCAGAACTGCATCATCGATTATTTTATGTATAGACAATCCCAAATTGTGGGTTTCGTCGAACTGGAATTTATATGACACTGACGAGGCTGACCTTCAGTTGACACTTCGGGGGTCGTTTTAGAGGTACCGGGTTGACCCAGAACATACCTCAGAATCACTAGTGTAAATAATATTTCTTACATTAATTTAAAGCACGAGAAACATGTTTGCGTGGGTTAGACATTGTAGTGATGGCAAATCAAATCCCAAGTCATGAGACCGAAAAAATATGCCGGCCAAATGGACAGACAGATAAGATAGTATGGTTAGAGCTTGGAGGAATTATACTGACGTCAGTATAATTCCTCCAAGGTTAGAGAGAATGCAATATAATCATTTACACTAAATTACAGTGAAGTCGTGTTCGAAATCATTCAAACTATTTTGGACATCCGCTAACCCCCAGGCTCTGAATTATCCTTATCCAATTTACCATCCTAATCTGAAGGAAATTATACTGTACCATGTTTGTTTTCCTGAAAGGTACAGATTTCAGAGACGAGGGGGTACAAAAGGTAGTCTTTCCATTATCATTGAGGGGGATAGATCAAACTTATAACCTGTCAAGGAAAAAACTTTGGGGTTTTCAAGCTTTGGGGTCATCATTTTTAAATGCTTTGAGGTCATCATTTTTAAATTTATGGGACATACATGAAGTCTTGGGGGGGGGGGATAAAACAAAAGTGAAGAAAAAAACACACTTTTAGTAGTTTGGTATGGTTTGTTAGTGAATGCAAGCTTTTGGTAATTTACTATGAAGAGTGACAAATGAAGGTATTCAAAGAAAATCTTTCCAAATAGAAGACCATGCTGTACATAATTTCATTAGCAAGATGAAAATTGATTATCTCTAGTTATTTGCCTTTGCTTTTCTGTTTTCAAATTGTATGCATTTTCTTCTGCTCTGTCTTTGCTCCAATGGACAGACCACAGGAAGGGTCCAAAGATGTCTATTATGTACAAAACCTGAAGGAGCTGCTCCAAAAGTGACACCAATCACTCCACCACCACCTCCGCCACCAGTCAAAAAGTGGGTAGAATTGTCATATTACAGTTCTGAAATTATGTGAACTAATGATGAATATTAATAGTGAATAAAAGACTTTCAAAGACAGCATACTGGTATTATATGATGAACAGGCTCAGGACAAAAGAAATAAATGATTATATTAATTCAGGTGTACACATATAGTATTTCTCATATATTTGTCAATATTCATTCTCTGGAAATAAACATCTGTGAGTAATGACACAAATCTATGACAGCTTTGTTGCATATGTTCTTCCTAAGCAAAACTCCAGTACATAGTTCAAGACTTAGGTAGTCTTGTGGTATCATGTATAGAGTAAAAGTTCAGTATTTTTTAAAAGTGAAACTGTACTCGCATCTTGCATAGTACTGTACTATATTTTAAGTTTTGCCATTTTTACAAAATAACATTCTGACAGTAATAACCCTTATTGTATTTCAGATCAAGGGGATTTTTGAAGATTCTTGGTGGCACTTTCTTAGTAGCTGGAGGGGCAATAGTTGGAAGTTTTGCGTATGCTTACGTAGACCCAGAATTCAGAAAACAAGTTGAGAGCAATTGGCCTTTCCTTGTCCCTATCATTGACCAAGTACTTGATGACAACAAAAATGGTGGAGAGAAAAAAGATCTTTTAAAGAGGTACGATTTTTAGCTTTCCAAGATTTACAGTTCAATCTGTTTATGATATGATCTGTTGTTTTGTTTGTCTCATAGCAAAGCCAGATTAGTCTTACTGGAATTAGATGAATAAAGTGGGGAGCAGAGCATAATTAATGTTGAAACAGTTTTGACTCAACTTGACTACAATGTAGTTCAGAAGAACCATTTTTCATAGGCCTTCATGGATAATCATTTGTGTTCTTCTGTACACGTATGCCTTTATAGTTTTGAAAATATCTGAATGTTTAGCATATTCTGAAAGAAGACAATCACAATGCAAATACAAATTTATGTATGTTTCCCTCTTTAGTCTTATATGAAAGAAAATAATTCTCTGAGCACTCTTTTCAAAAACCGTAATAAACTATTGTTTTACAGGCTTTTACTAAATTATTTAGAATAAAATAATAAATAGAATAATTTTATTGTTGGTTTTCAGTATAAAAGGATATTTGCCATCAATGCCCTCATTACCAACGAAGGCACCAGCAATACCCTTTATAACTGATACTCCAAAAGAAGAAGTAAAAACAGAGACAAAAAGTTTAATGCCAAAACCATCACCTACTGCACCACCAACTCCTAAGGTAAGTCAAATTTCTCTATTTTACTCATAGTTTGGTTCATCCTCATTATTTTATTACAAGTTGGAAGAATCAATAGGTTTCATGACAATATGGTGGATTGTATGCAAAAATCTAGCCTTGACATCTCCAGGGCCTAGTGTAGTTTTCAGGTGAGTGGGTTCAGGGATGGCATCAGTAAAGCCCTGTGGGTGTTACATGATATCAAGAGATTTTGCAAAAACATGAAATTTTCCTTTTTATTTGAAAATGTATCAATATCAGAAATTTTTAGGAAAAATTCTATAAAAACCAAACCATGCCATTCTAAGTCATCACTTGTACTACCCATTCAGGAAGAACCAGTCAAAGAGAAAAAAACTGAAGTCAAGAAAAAAGAACCACCTCCAGCAAAGAAATCTGAACCAGCACCAGTACCAGTAAAAGAAGATAAGAAAGCTAAAAAGGAGAGAGAAGCCAGAGAAGCCAGAGAGAAGGAAGAGAAAGCTGCAAAGGAACTAGAAGCCAAGATGATTGAACTAGAAATAGAGGAGGCAGCAGAAGAAGCTGGTATGTAGTACCGTACTATTAGTAGTTTTATTGTTTTATGATTGTGAGTGTGATGTACTCATCAGGTACTCTAGAGTATTTACCTGAGTGCTTATAATGTTTTATGCGGCCATATTTTCATGAGCAAAGTGAGTATAATAATGGAGGAAACATTTCAAGAATGAGTGCAAATACCACAACTACAAATGTATGGGACACTTGTGCACTAATTTGCTTTGTGTGCAGTGCTTGGTTTTTGCACCGCAGTGAAAATACCAATAGTAGTACCTATGTGTGCACACCAATACAAGTCTTCATTGGTAGGTAACCAGGAAATGTAGGCAATACACTTTGTGATATACATATTCACAAATTTGTCATTGATTAATGAGTATATCTTTGTCATTCCAACTTTTTCTCATACACAATTAAATGCGCTCTGTGGCACAACTTTGACCAACATGCCAGTGGGTATCCATCCAGTTAGAAAGTCATTATTTACTTTAGAAAGAAAAGAAACATACCCACACAATTTGAAAACGATTGACAGAAAGGAAATCCATGTAAAGGCTACCAGTAAAATGTATATGAAGTGATCTCTGAAATTCAATATTTGTTGTTGTTTTTCACACAGCTATGCAAGCAATAATAGACAATATGCTTGGTACATGTATGGGAGCAGCACAGCAAGCTATTGATACACAAAGTAAAGCTGTCCATGCCATCAAAGTACATACAGAACAACTCAAACATGCAATGGACGAGTCGGTAAGTTTTACTGTGATCAATTTAGATATGGATGGAGAATTAGGTGTTGAAAACAGTTTAAGATCAGACAGAACTAGATATAATTGACAGTTTAATATCAGACAGAACTATAGAAAAAGTTTATCCAGAATAAGTCCTCATGTAAGGCTTAAAAACATTGTGAGGTTTTGATGATGCTTAATTTTGGAATAGGTTGGGTAGGTAGTTTTTTTTGAATTTTTTTTGAATTTTTTTTTTCATGTGCGAGTGTAGTTCAGGTAGTTAAGTTTTCCGTTGTTTTCCATATAGTCACTGTGTTATTGGTTTCTTCCCATCAGATTATACAGCCATTACAGATTGGAAGAACAGTTTTATATTGTCTTTTTAAGTTGATGTCAGTTTCCACATCCACTATTTCTTTTGAGACTTCATAAATTGCACAATATTTTTTCTTCTTGAATATTTGAATAGGTAAAAAGAAAGTTAGGGTTGGCAGTGAAAAACTAGATGGGGTCGGGTAACACTGGAACCAAAGAAATTTGTTAGGCCTAATCTTATGGCTCAACCGATAAGATTACATTTTAATGAGGAACACCACTAAAGGAAATAGAGACATTTTCATAAACTTTGAGAGCATTCTGGAGAATCATTCCATGATTTTAGTTTTTACATATGTAGATGATAAAACAGCTATAAGTGTGTATGTAATGCAGAATAGCATTTGATATGGGTAGAGTTCCTGTACAGGTATTGTGTGTATGTAAAGCACTATTTCAATTTCTTTATCAGGGAAGTCCAAGTGACAAACCACAGCAATGGGAATCAGTGTCTGGTACTTTAGATGCCAAGAAAGATGCAACAGCAGTAGCAGAGATGGATCTTGTTACAGCAAAGTGAGTTTGATTTCTCTATAATGATGACATTCTTGTATTAATGTCTTAAGTTTTTTGAGATATGTGGACTGTAACTTCAAACTTTTATTTTTAGTATGACTCAGGTTTTCATCTGTAAATGATGATGATGATGATGATGATGATAAATTTTGCACTGTTTGCACTTTTTCCTTCAGAGAAGAATTTCAGAAGTTAAAGCAGACTTTGGACGAGGCCAAGGCAGTAGCTTCCAAATGCAAGTCCAAGTTTAGTAAAGGCCCTTCCCCAACTGTAGTTGGTGCTGAGGAAACACTGAATAAATTGCAGTATGATGTAGACAATGCTGTAGCAGAGGTTAGTTAACGTTCAATATTGACATGCAATATTGCCAATGTTTCAGATAGGAACATCATACCACATGGGTCAATATTACATTACCTATAAGCAGTATGAGAGAAAAAGTAATACCTTGTCAGAAATTATGATTTTGCAAGATTCTGTAGTAATTAACAATCTATCTGAACGGAAATCATTATTACAAAAGTCATACATTTCCCAGCATCTAAATGTTCACTTCATGTGATGTAATAAAATTTTTATGATAGCATAACCAATACAAGTGTGTGTGTGTGACTTTGGATTTGGATGTCATCTTACTTTCTAATATTGGGTGGATTACCATTAGATTATAATGTGCAAACACCAATATAAAGGTAGTGATATAGTGTATGGATCCAAATGTGTATTTTTGTGCCTCATAACTTTGGTAGGGTGCTTTAAAATAATTATCGGTAGTTCCCAAATAGAAACTACTACAATGGGCCTTGTCAGTGTCTGTCTGTTTGTCAAAATTTCACGCACAAAATTCAATTTCATCAGTTAGTCGCATAAGTATTAAGATGGAAGGAACTGTGTGTAGTGTGATAAGTAAATGGAGGACACTGTGTGTTATGTGATAAGTAAATGTAGGGAACTGTGTATTGTGTGATAAGTAAATGGAGGACACTGTGTGTTATGTGAAGTACATGTAGGGAACTGTGTGTTATGTGATAAGTAAATGTAGGGAACTGTGTGTTGTGTGATAAGTAAATGTAGGGAACTGTGTGTTGTGTGATAAGTAAATGTAGGGAACTGTGTGTTGTGTGATAAGTAAATGTAGGGAACTGTGTGTTATGTGATAAGTAAATGGAGGACACTGTGTGTTATGTGATAAGTAAATGTAGGGAACTGTGTGTTGTGTGATAAGTAAATGTAGGGAACTGTGTATTGTGTGATAAGTAAATGGAGGACACTGTGTGTTATGTGATAAGTAAATGTAGGGAACTGTGTGTTATGTGATAAGTAAATGTAGGGAACTGTGTGTTATGTGATAAGTAAATGTAGGGAACTGTGTATTGTGTGATAAGTAAATGTAGGGAACTGTGTGTTGTGTGATAAGTAAATGTAGGGAACTGTGTGTTATGTGATAAGTAAATGTAGGGAACTGTATGTTATGTGATAAGTAAATGTAGGGAACTGTGTATTGTGTGATAAGTAAATGTAGGGGGGAACTGTGTGTTGTGTGATAAGTAAATGTAGGGAACTGTGTGTTGTGTGATAAGTAAATGTAGGGAACTGTGTGTTGTGTGAAGTACATGTAGGGAACTGTGTGTTGTGTGAAGTACATGTAGGGAACTGTGTGTTGTGTGATAAGTAAATGGGGGGAACTGTGTTGTGTGAAGTACATGTAGGGAACTGTGTGTTGTGTGATAAGTAAATGTAGGGAACTGTGTGTTGTGTAAAGTACATGTAGGGAACTGTGTGTAGTGTGATAAGTACATGTAGGGAACTGTGTGTTATGTGATAAGTAAATGTAGGGAACTGTGTATTGTGTAAAGTACATGTAGGGAACTGTGTATTGTGTGATAAGTAAATGTAGGGAACTGTGTGTTGTGTGATAAGTAAATGTAGGGAACTGTGTTATGTGAAGTACATGTAGGGAACTGTGTGTTATGTGATAAGTAAATGTAGGGAACTGTGTGTTGTGTGATAAGTAAATGTAGGGAACTGTGTGTTGTGTAAAGTACATGTAGGGAACTGTGTGTTGTGTGATAAGTAAATGTAGGGAACTGTGTTGTGTAAAGTACATGTAGGGAACTGTGTGTTGTGTGATAAGTAAATGTAGGGAACTGTGTGTTGTGTGATAAGTAAATGTAGGGAACTGTGTGTTGTGTGAAGTACATGTAGGGAACTGTGTGTTGTGTGATAAGTAAATGGAGGGAACTGTGTGTTGTGTGATAAGTAAATGTAGGGAACTGTGTGTTGTGTGAAGTACATGTAGGGAACTGTGTGTTGTGTGATAAGTAAATGGAGGGAACTGTGTGTTGTGTGATAAGTAAATGGAGGGAACTGTGTGTTGTGTGATAAGTAAATGGAGGGAACTGTGTGTTGTGTGAAAACTATATTATTGATTGATTGATATTTACAGGTTCAGTCAGCCATGGGTGAATTCAAGATTATGAGAGAATACCATGACTTGGTTGAGAAAGGAAAGCAACAATTCAAGAAGGAACTTGAAAGTATTATGCCTGAAGTTAAGTTGGGTAAAAGAGGTAAGATTTGAAAATACTGTATGTGTCTATTTTGTTTTAACTCTTAAAAACACCATCCCACTTGTCCAAGTGATTTCTCAAGTAGTATTGCCGAAGTACGTTGTTCAACATGGTACTTATCAAACATCAACTTCCCTCCTGGTGGTGACCCATTTCTCTGGTAGTATTGCCAAAGGACAGTGACACTGTTCATTATGGTAATTGTAAATGTTGTCAACAAGCAATGTTTAGTATGTGTTTTCAATGTCTTCTAAAATGTAATGTGTTTGTTACATGCAGGTAAGAAACTAACTGAGGATGAGTTGAATTCACTGATTGGACATGCACACCGCAGAATAGAACAACTTCAAAAACAACTTGCTGAGCAACAAGCTTTGGAACAAAAACGAATCAGTGTTTCATTAGAAAAACAGAGAGAGGACGATAGACGGGAAGCTGAGTCCAAAATTTCACGGGAATTGCAGAGACAGGCGAGAGAATTCTCAGTCAAACAACAAAGAATGGTAGGTCAAGTTAAAAAGAGTGCATAGGGCTGATATTCGTTTCTTTTTTCAATAAACATTTTTAAATAGAGAATGTGACTGCTGTCACTTAGTTTCACCAAGCTTAGACTAGACAGACACAAACTAAAATTATTATATTGTGATATGAAGTTGGTTACATAAACAGGTGATAGGAATGCCTTGGTGATGTTGATGTAATCATTTCATCATCAAGGCAGTGTAAACTTTGGCAGTGACTCATCCCTGTACACTTGTCTGGGCTTCCTCTAGCAAATTAAAACAATAAGGTATTTAAGAAGCTAATCTCAAAAGTTTTCACTACTTACAGTTAGTATTAGCCATTACTTTGGGCTTTGGTTAAATACAGTGATGTGGGATATTTAGGTGGGGGGGGGGGGGGGGGGGACAAAAGTTTTCACTACTTACAGTTAGCATTAGCCGTTACTTTGGGCTTTGGTTAAATACAGTGATTTAGGATATTTAGGTGTAGGGGAAAATAAAGAGATTAGAAGATGTATGTGGCCTTGGAATGGCTGTCATTATTTTAAATCATAAGGAGCACTCCACAGTAAGAGAAATTATTTTGAGACCTAAAAATCATCCTCTGCTGACACCATTTCCATACAAACTACAAACAATGTGTACATTTTAACAGTAAAAATGTGTTGTCAGTTTTTCCAAAATCAGTTTCTTTTATTCGCCAGCTACTTGTCTTGGCTGCTAGAATTCTTATTTGCATTCAGCACCTGGGTGAAAAGTTAGTGGAAAGCCTGCCGATACAAAAATAAAAATCCTGCTTGGTCTTCCCAGAGACTAAACCATGGTATGAGTACAATGTATATTAGTGCCCACTGGTACTAGTGTAGTGGTAGTCTCAGATTACTATCAACATGTCATAATTACTGGTATAGTTTTAGTTGACTGCTATCTTGTCAAAAGTGATCTTTCCCTAGTAATACTTAGACTAGCAATGTCATCATGTTGCTCATGAATATAAAATCATAAAATTAATAAGCTTAGAATTTCTTATGTAAATTTTTTACCTACTTTCCACTTATCTCTTTCGTTGGGTTATAAATCTTACCATATGTTCATTGTATAGTATAGAGAAACTAATCATTCAGTTCCTGGTACCTGTAATAGCATTTACCCTATGCTAGCAGGTCAAAATAGAACAAGATTGACTTTTCCTTAGGTACGCCTAAAGTAATGAACGTGTAGCTGGTAATGTTCTAATTCAGGTAACAGGGAATTGTCTCTTTGTTTTTTGACTGCATATAGCAGTAGCAGTATTTTGATGATGTGCCTAGCCAGTAAACAGGAATTGTCTGTTTGTTTTTTGACTGCAGATAGCAGTAGCAGTATTTTGATGATGTGACTAGCCTGTAAACGGGGAATTGTCTGTTTGTTTTTTGACTGCAGGTAGCAGTAGCAGTATTTTGATGATGTGCCTAGCCAGTAAACAGGAATTGTCTGTTTGTTTTTTGACTGCAGGTAGCAGATGTAAAGAATGACTATGAACAAGACATGAGACATCAGTTACGAAGACAAGCTGCAGCACATAGTGATCACCTCCAAGATGTGTTGAGAGTCCAGGCTGAAGAACTAGAGAAAGAGAATGAAAGAAAAGAAGCCGAAATTGTACGTTATGAGAGAGAGAGATCTAGAGTTGAACTTCATGGTTCACTGGCTAAACTACGAGGTATAGAATCAGCAATAGAGGGTAAGTACAAATTCTTATTTTTTTGCTTAAATCAAACATACGTTACGGTAATTGCATAATACATCATATTCCAGGTTATCCACATGAATCATTTTCAAAGAACATGTCATGACATGTCATGTCAGATAACCCTGAATTAATGAGATACAAGTTCCTTTATGGAGTTTAATCTCACTCATAACAGTCATTTCAAAAGACGTCCTGCGCACACCATGTTTAATTCTATTAATTTCAGGGCCAACAATAGTATTAAAGAGAAATTACAAAAAAGTCAAGACGACTGTTGACAGTCTAGCAAATACCCTGAGAGCAGTGAATATATCCTATCTTTTCAAAATATCAAAACAGGCTACTCACAAGCTTTTAAAATCCATTACTCCAATTGTTTGTGTGTGTGGTGTAAAGACTTCATTATAAATTCAAAGATATTGTATCTCCAGGTTTCACATCTATTTTATTTCATTGTACAGCGAAGACTTTCTTTGTACCTGTTATCATGAAACTTTAGGTTTGTCAAACTTGCTGACATTGTTTGTGGTAGATCATAGAAGTTACTTGGTGATGGTAACCAAAACCCATGACTTCATTTCAAATGATGTACTAATTGTACAAAACTGTTTGTGGATGTATCTCAGTGTCTATAATGGACAATTGATAGCAATGTTGCAATAATTTTATTTATTTCACAGAAAGAGCAGACTTAGAGAAACACTCACAGAAAGCACAGGAATTGTGGTTGGCATGTGAAAGTCTGAAGAGGACGATTGCATATGGTAAGCAAAGAACTTGTGGGTAGTATTTGCAAGAAATTTTCAAAATTCATATTTTTACTTTCTACCCGTCTAAATGAAACTATGATTTATAAAATGTTAAATTCACAATAATTGTGTCCACATACCTGAGGAGTTAAATAACCATGCTACCACAACCAACCATATACAGTGTACTGTATTATACCAGTAGTATTGTGTCTATTTTCAGGCAATGAAGGTGCTTATTTTGATGAAGACAAACTAAAACCACTATCCAGTGAAATTAGTGCTGTGAAAGAAGCCGGAGAGACTTTCCCAGTCATCAATGGACTTATTGATGCTATGCCAGAAGAGGCCATAAAGAGGGGAGTTGTAACAGAAGAAATACTTACATCAAGATGGAAGCACATCAAAAAACTATGTAAAAGGGTTGCTATGGTAGATGAAGTAGGAAGTAGTTTATTTCAGTACTTTCTGTCATACTTCCAGTCCTTTCTAATCATTGATACACCACCACCAAGTGATGCACAAATAGATCCATCAAGTTTAGATACATTTAAGTTACTAGCATTTGCAGATTACCATATAAGGCAAGGAGATTTAGATCAGGCTGTACGGTATGTAAATCAACTCCAAGGCATGCCAAGGAAGGTAGCAGATGATTGGCTGAAGGAAGCTGTGTTGCTGTTGGAAACCAGCCAGGTAGCCAATATGCTTTCAGCAACAGCATCAGCTGCAGGTCTTGGTGCTCTATGTATTTAGATGTGAATTTTTGCAAAAGTTCAGGACCAAGACTCTGAAATAACAAATGTCATTCTAACCACTCAAGACTTTGAGGACACACTGTTCAAAAATATAAACTTGGATTTGCTTTCAACTTTCTTCAATCTGTTTAGGGGAAAAGGGCGTTCTGTTGTCAGTTGAGTTGTTTTACAGGTTTTTGGTTTCTGTGATACTTTTCCTGTTCACCTTTGACAATGATCATTTGTAGTTTCAATTTCTAACATTTTAGCTTAAGTTAAATGGTCCCAGCTCACTTTCTCATGTAAGCAAACAAGTGCAGCCATATCACAATTATGTGTACTTCTTTTTGGCGATTGTTTCTTTTCAGATCAGTATACATGTTTTATTTGAAATGCTGCAAAATGTTATGAAATGACAACCATGTACAAATTTCTTAATTCTAGAGTTGTAAGACTTAAAACATGAAAACTTTGTTAAAAAATTATATGCTAAATTTGGAATGTTGAAAAATCCAAAACTCTTGCCTGTATTAAATGCAGGTTTAATGTATAATAAAGGGCAAAGTTGAAACAGAATGTTAATGGTTTGTTTGTGTTATGTGTGTCAACTGTTGTGTCAGTGCCTGTAAATCATACACATGTGAACAAATATGTAGATGGTAGGTTTACTTGTTGAAGCTGTGACTGCTCAACTATGCTCTACATCCCTGATTGTTAATTTAGCTACACCTGCAAAGGCCATGACTAAACAAGTCTTCATAGAAGACACAACCCTCCCTCCCACATTGCTTTATTTATGTGACTAATTCATACGATCAGTGTTCTCGCTAAGGCTTATTTGCACAAGGTCTCTGTCTGCTCTCGCAGTCAAATTTCATGTTTTGCGCAACCTTATATCCAAGCATCAAGAATGAAACAGAAAATATATACAAATAAAGTATGATTATGATTAAGCAAAATGTTGTCATAGAGTTTTATTTCTCTCTATTCTGTATCCAAGAGCAGGTAAAAAGTGTTCACTTCATATTGCAAATAAGTATAGTTTTGCTTCAGGCCTATGGCCGAAAGGGGGATACCCCATTCCAAACCATTCCATGCGGCCCCACAAGTGCAGCTGCCGTGTCACCCTTTCCATTTTATATCCTTCTCCTTAAGTTGCTCAGTCTCAAAAAAACTTAGCGGGAACACTGCATATGATGGATTTATTTTTTCTAACTTTTAATTATCGAAATGTCATCACGTGAGATTTTGAATGTAGTAGTGCACAGACATATTGGAAAATTTACTTTACATTTATTTCTCAACATGATTTTATAAAGTCTTTCAAATAACTACGGACTACAATCTATTAAACAATAGAAAAGAGTACAATGGTCTCAAGAATACAACACAGTGGCAGTGATGTACTAATACTTTATACTATTCTACTAAACAATAAAAAATAGTATCTCAGACCACTAAATAATGGTTTGGTGGTCTGATAGTATGAAACTTAAAGTCCAAGGAAAGCAACACAGTGGCAGTGATGTGCTGGTTTGGCAGTGTTCACAAAAAATCAAAATAGCTCGTATTGCACAAGTCTCTCAAAACATGAGGTATACCTCTTTGAAATAAGTCATAAACTTTTGATGTTAACTTTGTTCAAGAAATATACGTTCTTGGTTCAAATTGAGAAAAAAAATGACAGATCACCAAACATTTTCAAAATGGAGAACAAAATAATAACAAAATGTAGCCATGTTATTCTTAGAAATGGCCATTTAACAGCTCTTTACTCCATATTTGAAAACAAGATGATTAAACAACCAAAGTTCTTTGATGATTTCAAAAAAGCCAGGAACAAGCTTTCATCTGACAAAGTTTGGCGTGATTCAAACTTCTTTGAATATCAGAGAAACTGGTATTTGAGTTCTTCATTATTAACTGTAAAAGATAATGTCAAATAACTCAAACTGTATACTATATCTACAAATGTTGTGTGTGTGTGTGTCACAATCTTCTAAATGGAAATTTGGTTGAGTTGAAAAGGATAAACTACAAACAAAAAAGGAGTGTCAAATTAGTATTGTATCTACTTCACAATATCATTAAAAAAAAATATCCTCTTCATGCTTGTTTGATTCTGTATTTAGATATTTAGTACATGCAGCTCAAAATCTGGTGTTTGAAGTTTGTCAGTAATAATCTGACACCCCATCCCATCCCGCGTCAGATCTCGCACCCCCACCCCCATCTCACCCCAAATTAGATATGACACCTCATCTATCTCACCCAAAATAAGACTGAACACCTGGCCCCATCTCACCCAAAGTCAGATGTAACACTCCATTCCAAAGGTCAAAGCAATCAAAATATCACGTATATATTTCAAATATCACTTACTAATTTCAACGTACAAGAATGCCTGTCAAAATTGGACAAAGTATCAAAAAAATATGTCTACAATAGCACCTATAAGATGGGAAAAATGACTCAGTCAGTCAGTAAAAAATTTGTACTCTTGTATAAATCATTAATATCACAGTTGTCAGGCTTTGAATGAAATGAAAGTCAAATTAAAGTTCGGTAGAATCAGAAGTGAGTATACTGTTTTACCCTGTGTTTTTATATTAATTGCCTATCTACCCTGTACAGAAGATGGCAACAAAAGAGCAGTGTACACATGTCTGTGCCTATCTATCCTGTACAGAAGATGGTGACAAAAGAGCAGTGTACACATGTCTGTGCCTATCTATCCTGTACAGAAGATGGCGACAAAAGAGCAGTGTACACATCTCTGTGCCTATCTATCCTGTACAGAAGATGGTGACAAAAGAGCAGAGTACACATGTCTGTGCCTATCTATCCTGTACAGAAGATGGCGACAAAAGAGCAGTGTACACATGTCTGTGCCTATCTATCCTGTACAGAAGATGGCGACAAAAGAGCAGAGTACACATGTCTGTGCCTATCTATCCTGTACAGAAGATGGCGACAAAAGAGCAGTGTACACATGTCTGTGCCTATCTATCCTGTATAGAAGATGGCGACAAAAGAGCAGTGTACACATGTCTGTGCCTATCTATCCTGTACAGAAGATGGCGACAAAAGAGCAGTGTACACATGTCTGTGCCTATCTATCCTGTATAGAAGATGGCGACAAAAGAGCAGTGTACACATGTCTGTGCCTATCTACCCTGTACAGAAGATGGCGACAAAAGAGCAGTGTACACATGTCTGTGCCTATCTATCCTGTATAGAAGATGGCGACAAAAGAGCAGTGTACACATGTCTGTGCCTATCTACCCTGTACAGAAGATGGCGACAAAAGAGCAGTGTACACATCTCTGTGCCTATCTACCCTGTACAGAAGATGGCGACAAAAGAGCAGAGTACACATGTCTGTGCCTATCTACCCTGTACAGAAGATGGCGACAAAAGAGCAGTGTACACATGTCTGTGCCTATCTATCCTGTACAGAAGATGGCGACAAAAGAGCAGTGTACACATGTCTGTGCCTATCTATCCTGTATAGAAGATGGCGACAAAAGAGCAGTGTACACATGTCTGTGCCTATCTACCCTGTACAGAAGATGGCGACAAAAGAGCAGTGTACACATCTCTGTGCCTATCTACCCTGTACAGAAGATGGCGACAAAAGAGCAGAGTACACATGTCTGTGCCTATCTACCCTGTACAGAAGATGGCGACAAAAGAGCAGTGTACACATGTCTGTGCCTATCTATCCTGTATAGAAGATGGCGACAAAAGAGCAGTGTACACATGTCTGTGCCTATCTACCCTGTACAGAAGATGGCGACAAAAGAGCAGTGTACACATCTCTGTGCCTATCTATCCTGTACAGAGGATGGCGACAAAAGAGCAGTGTACACATGTCTGTGCCTATCTATCCTGTACAGAAGATGGCGACAAAAGAGCAGAGTACACATGTCTGTGCCTATCTACCCTGTACAGAAGATGTTGACAAAAGAGCAGTGTACACATGTCTGTGCCTATCTATCCTGTACAGAAGATGGTGACAAAAGAGCAGTGTACACATGTCTGTGCCTATCTATCCTGTACAGAAGATGGCGACAAAAGAGCAGTGTACACATGTCTGTGCCTATCTACCCTGTACAGAAGATGGCGACAAAAGAGCAGTGTACACATGTCTGTGCCTATCTATCCTGTACAGAAGATGGCGACAAAAGAGCAGAGTACACATGTCTGTGCCTATCTATCCTGTACAGAAGATGGCGACAAAAGAGCAGAGTACACATGTCTGTGCCTATCTATCCTGTACAGAAGATGGCGACAAAAGAGCAGTGTACACATGTCTGTGCCTATCTATCCTGTACAGAGGATGGCGACAAAAGAGCAGTGTACACATGTCTGTGCCTATCTATCCTGTACAGAAGATGGCGACAAAAGAGCAGTGTACACATGTCTGTGCCTATCTACCCTGTACAGAAGATGGCGACAAAAGAGCAGTGTACACATGTCTGTGCCTATCTATCCTGTACAGAAGATGGCGACAAAAGAGCAGTGTACACATGTCTGTGCCTATCTACCCTGTACAGAGGATGGCGACAAAAGAGCAGTGTACACATCTCTGTGCCTATCTATCCTGTACAGAAGATGGTGACAAAAGAGCAGTGTACACATGTCTGTGCCTATCTACCTTGTACAGAGGATGGCGACAAAAGAGCAGTGTACACATGTCTGTGCCTATCTACCCTGTACAGAAGATGGCGACAAAAGAGCAGTGTACACATGTCTGTGCCTATCTACCCTGTACAGAGAATGGCGACAAAAGAGCAGTGTACACATGTCTGTGCCTATCTATCCTGTACAGAGGATGGCGACAAAAGAGCAGAGTACACATGTCTGTGCCTATCTATCCTGTACAGAAGATGGCGACAAAAGAGCAGTGTACACATGTCTGTGCCTATCTATCCTGTACAGAAGATGGCGACAAAAGAGCAGTGTACACATGTCTGTGCTATTTTCACTTTTGTACCATCTTCGTTTTCAATTTTGATTTTCAGGTACACCAACACAAATTGCAATTTTATACAGTATGTTAATGTCAATCTATGAACCACTACCTGGTGTATCAAACAGAACAATATGAATTATAGTCGATGTGAATAAAAATATGGATGTGAAAACAACTGTCTGGCAGAGTTATTCGTTGATCCTGAACAAAATCATGATTTTTCTGAATCCCTACAACTTCACTGATAAGATAGCAGTAATCCAGGACAAGAGTTTTTTGTACAACACAAAATACAGTAAAAATAGACGCAGTTACAGCTACTGTTGTTAGAACTTGACACATAGTATTTTCAGTTTAGTCATCCAGTGGGAGATGTTTCCAGTCAATAGGTTTCTTTCCTTCCTTCTTGAGGAGTTCATTTGCCTTAGAAAAGTGTTTACATCCAAAGAATCCCCTGTGAGCTGATAACGGTGAGGGATGTACAGCTTTCAGGATGTGGTGTTTCTTCTGTAAAAACACAAAAACAAAATACAAGTTGTGGAGTTATACCGTATGTCCATGTACATCTGTATGTGGCTAGCACTACTATGGGTGAAGACTACGTATTTTGTAGTAGTTTGACAAATAAGTGATAACCATGCCTTGGCTATGTAGATATAATCACCCTGTAATAAGATAGTGTAAACACTTTGAATAAGGCTGAATGTATGGGCTCTTGATGAAAACTTGCTTTCAGAAACACCGCACTATTGTGAGTGTAATTATATCAACATCCATTGATAGCTGATATCAACATACTACAAGTCTTTGTCAGTTTGCCTACAGCTTGATTTCCATAGTAGTATTCAACTTGTCTCACCTTATCAATAATGGCACCCTTCTTCTGTGCATATGACCCCCATAATAGAAAGACTACTCCATGCAAGTTCTTGTTCAGCCAGCTGATAACAGAATCAGTGAACTTCTCCCAACCTTTATCTTTGTGTGAGTTAGCCTGACTGGCTCTGACTGTCAGAACAGCGTTCAACAACAACACACCTACAACAAAACATGTTCACTTGTAAAATATAAAGTTATCTGGGTCTTTGCTTTTGTCTATTTCACTACATGCCTCAGTATACACACACTGTCTTGCTATTGGTTCACATAGGATCATTCAGGATACTTGCCTTTCCACTGCAACTTACATTGCCCATCAGCAATTTATAGAGAAAGGAATCACCTTGTCAAAATTGTTCTTTTCCTACAATACTCTCATATTTTGATAATCTATGTACCAGATGACAATCATAATTTCAATATTCAATATTCATCATACACATAAACTTTCACTCAATGTGTGTGATAATAATGTTATTGCCAAAATATGAGTGTTTGTACCTTTTAAATCTGATTCTCATGTAAAAATGCCAGTAGTGGGGCACTCATTCATAGGATCACTCACTAACTTCTCACTCCTTGTCAATAGCAGACATATTCTTATTTTAATTTATCAGTGGCAGAAATTGTAATTTGCATTGCAGGTGTCCGAAAATGTAATATAGTTAGTTGAAAAAGTAAGTAGTGCATCAGT
This sequence comes from Glandiceps talaboti, assembly GCF_964340395.1. Taxonomy (NCBI): domain Eukaryota; kingdom Metazoa; phylum Hemichordata; class Enteropneusta; family Spengelidae; genus Glandiceps; species Glandiceps talaboti. The sequence continues at coordinate 23,750,988 of NC_135563.1, read as the reverse complement.
CAAGCGTTTTATATGCATAATTTTCAGAAAAAAATAAAATTCTTTGGAAAACATTACCTATTTTCATTTGTAAAATTCCATGACAATTTCATACCTTGTTTAGCCCAGCCATCTAAATAGCCGTGTCCCGGATGTTTGAAACCTTCAATGTCAGTGCCAAGTTCTTTAAACATGTTTTGCAAACTGTAAAAAATTGTACATTATGTTATTTCAAAGCCATAGCGTGATGTGCAATCATACATGGATAACCATCAATGCATATATTGAGATCACTTTCTCCACTTGTAGTACTTTCAAAATTGATATCAAAATTGTAGTTCATCCTTCCCATGGAGCCAAGATCACACATAGGTGCTGATCAGTTTGATGCCCTGGGTATGCTGGATGTCAAGGGTAGAGTGAGCCAGCTACGGCTTAACCATGCTTTCAAAATATACAATAACTCCAGCCCTGAGTATTTATCTCATCAGTTTACCAAAGTGTCTTCTGTTCATAATTATGGTACTAGTTGGTACAATTTTCATCAGCAAACGGTTAAAGGTCAGGCGACTAATACATTTTATGCTAACGCCATTAAGGACTGGAACAATCTACCAGCATCAATAAAACAGATATCACAAAGAAATGCCTATAAAAAAAAGCACTCAACTAAATCGTATCTGTTCAGTACAATAAGAGATACAGAAAACAGCGAGTTTATTCGGTATTAGTTGGTTTGCCTCCACGTTTTCCCTACTTCTGTTATTCTTTCCTATTTCATGTAGTTAAAACAACTTTGCTTTTCCCGACACTTTCTTGAATCACTGTATGCACCCCACTGGAAACAAGTCTTTGACTTTGTGGGTTATCCAAGTAATTCAACAATTTGTACCAGTTTTTATTTGTATATCTGTAATGTCAATCTTGTTGTTTTACTGAAATAAACTAAACTAAAACTAAACTGTAGTACTTTAAAAATATTATCACAGATGATATATCTACTTATTAACCCCTGGCAAGTCATTGCTCCACTTGTAGTACTTTATTGATATTATCACAGATGACAGATGAGATATCTGCTGTATTCCCCCTGGCAAGTCATTGCTTAGTCTGTAAGACAAGACATGTCATGCCACACCCATCAGCCAGCATCATTTGACCATGTGATTAAATGATTTTGTATTTTGAAGGATTCAGTTTGCTGCTGTTCACAATTACCAAATAATAGTTTTGCATACCTTGGGGGAGGTTTTATACCTCTTTGAACACTGAAGCACAGACCTATAATGACAATGAAACAGAAAAGAAGAAATAGTTAGCTGTCCTGTAATCATGAACATTTTATAGTTCCACTTCAGAGTATTACTTAATTTAATTTCAAACAGTGAGTCTATATGCAGGATTTACACAATGTCAAATTACAATGCAATGATATTTGTCTCTGCATCTCATTAAGGATAAACTTACACTACATCAAGGACTCATGTAACACATGATATTACATATAACTATGTAAGTATCCGTTCAGATGTGTGGTATAGTAGGGGTAAGTTAACTTACCATGTGCTGTGTGGTGTAGTAGGGGAAAGTTAACTTACCATGTGCTTGTCCTGTTCCATGGTAAGGATCTTGCCCAAGAATAACCACCTTTACCTAAAACATGAAAATATAAATTCACTATTCCATGAAAAAGTGTAAATTCTTCAATCTTATAAATTGTAGGTCTCCAAGTTTTAATCAAGCTATTTCTTGCATATCACTGACCAAGAATTGAACATAGCAAATGTCAAAGTTGGTACAAAGATTTGATGAAAAGACTAAGTATATAATAATAATAATAATATTTATTTCTTATAAAGCGCATTACATTAAAAACAATCTCAATGCGCTGAACAAAAGTATAAAAGTATTTTAAAATGTACATATACACAAGTAAAAACAAAATATGAAACAGGATAAAAATACAAAGACACGGAATGACATTTAAAAAACAGAAATGTAAAAAAGTTAAAAATTAATAATAATGAGATCTAAAAAGATGATATTTCAATGCAGATTTAAAACTGTTCAAAGTATGTGAAGAACGAAGACATGGTGGCAGGGCATTCCAAAGGCGTGGGCCGCAAATAAAGAATATGTTTCACTCTGTTTCATAACTTGATTGATATGACTTGCATTGTTAATACTTTGTACCTAGTTAGTATGGGTTGCATCTTTACACTGTGTATGAACTTGAAGTTGATGTTTATGGTCATTTGTCAAACCAAATATTCCTTGCAAAGAAACAAAGCTGTCTACATGGCTTGTTGCATTCTTTAGGCTTGACTGTATTAGGAGATGCCAAGTTTTTCTGAAAATGTGATGCTCAGCCTATCTAGTGGGCTAGTTTCTGCTGGGATTTGACCTCATGACACTAACAATTCTGCTTTGTTAATGCTATGCTTACATCAGATTTAGATTTCAACTTTTTGTTGAATAAAATACATACAAGTAAACGTACTAATGTAAGAGTAAGAAAAATTTGTTTTCTTCCTCACAAAGAAGGTACAGTGTACGTAGACAACACGACTGCATACTGAGATCGACAATCAACAGTGTGCTCCCTAAGCCAATTTGATGCTCCACTGACACACAATTTCTATTGAAGCACCAAAATTTGGTGTTCCCCTATCTCTTACTATGTGGTGACTCACAAGAAATGCCAGTTTTTATCATAATTTGGCTATCATAAGAAGCACTCTGACCATCAACAATTGCTGGTATAGCCTAGGTAGTAACCCAATATATCTAGCTGCATCTATAAAGACTTACTATTCATAAGCAGAGTGCTACTAAGTGCAGCAACTTGTAAACCTACCTCTCGTATTTCACAAGTGTTTGTCCATGAGTAGACTTGGTGAGCTGGTGGATAGATGGTCTGGGAACGCCTTTCTTTCTCAACAAACTGCTGCAGCTATCATGGGAAATAATTAATTAATTCAAGCAAGAAATTATGAAGTGCCCTGAAGAGGATTATATTTTATATTAATTGTACTAGTTCAGTCAAATTAGTACAGTCAATGTATTAACATTTTTTATTCTAATATGAGCTATTCATTTATCTAATTTCCATTTTCCCAAGCAAAATATATGTCTTACCTTTTGAAAATAGTCTTTTGAAAATTCTGTCATCAAAGCCTTCTTCCATGTTATTCCCATATGATCTGGAGTATTAGGTAATTGCTTGGCTTGTAGTTTGACTAGTGCTTCTTGTTTCTTCACTTCTATCATCTTTTTCTGTTCGGGTGACAAACTACTGGCTGTGTCATCTGCTTTACTTGGCGTGACTGTGACAATGTCATCTGCTTTAAGTTTCTTACTTGGTGTTGTCTACAAATGGAATTGGTCAGTTTTAGGATGATTACTATACTTTTAAGTCATTATTACCCTACGCTTTGTTTTCAATAAACTTAGGGACAATCAGTGTCACACAGGCTCAAAAGAACTTCATTCGTTTAGGCCAAAAAACCTTCCCCTCCCCCTAAATGACCAATCACAAGTGTGACATTGACACGTTTATATATGGAGTAAACAGCTGTAGCAGTCACACCACTGTGATGGATGCAATGTAAAAACATGGTAAACACATTCATTAATTGAACTTGCATGTCTATTTATAAAAGATGGTATTTGATTGGTCCTGGAACATTTACTTTTCAAGCAGTGGTTTCACTGGCTGATTGATGACTGGGTGAATAGTGTCAAAAATTATATTATGCACCCGCCGCTGGGCAACTAACTCAGTAACTGATTAAAATTATATACAAAAAAAAAAAACACTTTTAAAATTCCACATGGAGTAGTGCCTACCCACAGGGGCGTGTATTATTGCTTAGATTTCCGTTTTCTTAGGAAAATATCATACGAATCTTGCTGCTACAAATGTATCGATCTATAGTACTACGTATACTATAAATATGAGAAGGGTGGTCATCTTCCGGGTCATCTTTCTTCGTAACCTTTCAAATTTGAATAAAACATGCACATTTGCAACAAAAACATACCTGCATGAAGAATATGTGCCAAGTAAACTTATACACTATCACTGGGGGGCAAAAATGCTTTTGTAACGATAAAAATAGACCTTTTACAATGAGCGGGCGCTGTATAAAGTCCTCTGTATGTCAAAGGCAGGTCAAATGACATAGCCGTCTAATGTTCACTGCTGATTGGCCAAGAAAGAGGCGTTGACTAATGACGTCAGATTACCGCTACATTTCAAAATTAGAAGCACGGCCATCACTAAACCCGGAACCATGGATCTCGAAAAGTTTACGACAGCTTCCTGTTGAGTATACTTATACGATTTCCAATACAAATGCATTTTTACTATGTCAAACTGTGAATCTGTGTATACTGAAATTAATTTCATTTTTGGTGGCCCATAAAGTAGTGATGCTTCCGGGGGATTTGAAGGTCTTATTGTCGACAGCCATATTAGACTAGAATATCACCATCCTGGAAATGGTGGAATGGAATATTAGCTCACATGTGACTGTGAATCTGACACTTATGGAAGCGTATTAGTGCCAAGTTGTAAGGAAAAAAATAAAATTTAAAATCTCGTAATTACGAGATTTCAATTCTCGTAATTACGACTTTTTTCTCGTAATTACGACTTTTCAATTCTCGTAATTACCACTTTTTTCTCGTAATTACGACTTTTCGATTCTCGTAATTACGACTTTTTGATTCTCGTAATTACGACTTTTCGATTCTCGTAATTACGACTTTTCGATTCTCGTAATTACGACTTTTTGATTCTCGTAATTACGACTTTTCTATTCTCGTATTTACGACTTTACGATTCTCGTAATTACGACTTTTTGATTGTCGTAATTATGAAATTATGATTTTTTATTGTTTGTTATTTTTGAATTTTTGAATTGTTCAGACACGCCTTGAATCTTATGATTTTGATGTACTAAGCAGATGCACTATAGAGTGTTTGACACGGTAAACGGTTTGTATGATTTGATTGCGTTTTTCGTTTCTTTAAAAAAAAATCGAGTGCATTAAAACAGCGAAGAATATTCTTTCATTATATGTCGGCAAAATGAATCAATAATGGATTTGAAATTGAAGAAAATAGTATTTACCATCTGATATTTGGTAAAATTCACAACTTTAGTTTAGAATTTTCTTCATTAAGGTAAATCAGATTTATACGGTTTTGAAATTTAAAATTCAATAACGTGGCACCGTAGGTCGTTCGATCAAGTTTGAAAATGTGTGGAGACCTTTTCCACGGTTGATAAATACTTGAATATATGTATTTGGTATGGATGAGGGTCAGTTAGCCAAGTGACCGGTTTGTCGAGGTTATTGACCCTGGTATATCAGGGTGTTAGTAGGAAGACATTGGCGAGACTCCCCAGATAGAAACTTTATTGATCCTTCTTTTAAGACGTTTCGGACCGGCCGTTAGGTCCTTCATCAGTCGTAATCCTGTCTTGTATTGGACAGTTTCCCTACATCTTCATCATTGGATATAAGTTGGAGTTGTGTCCGAATTTCAGAAGAACATCTATATGTTTAATATTGGACTCCATTATTTGAACAAATTCTTTGCTGATGAAGAATTCTTGTTGTTCTTCTGGAATTCTTGTTTTGTGTTTATTATTTGGCTAAGTTCATTGACAGATTGCCTGTTTAAACATTGCAGTGAACCTACTAACTTCTTGTTGCATCCAGTATATGTGTGTACATATGTGAACACGTTATTTCATTGCCATTTCTTTTTTTAACCTATAGGTGTTATGTAATTTCACTGGACTTATATTAGAGTGTTCAGTTCACCTTAAATGTACTTACTACCCGATGATCGGGTGTTGTTGAGAACTCAGCTGTTGCTTATATACTTAAAATGGCAGTGTGATTTTCCCAGTTAGATATCAACTTACCGGAGAATTGCTTCGTAATTACGAGAATCAAAATGTCTTTACGCTATACGATTCTCGTAAATACGAGAATAGAAAAGTCGTAATTACGAGAATCGTAATTACGAGAAAAAAGTCGTAATTACGAGAATCGAAAAGTCGTAATTACGAGAATTGAAAACTCGTAATTACGATAATTGAAAACTCGTAATTACGAGAAAAAAGTCGTAATTACGAGAATTGAAATCTCGTATTACGAGATTTTACTTGAAATTTTATTTTTTTCCTTACAACTTGGCACTAATACGCTTCCGTAGACATTTCGTTTCCAGAGAGAGAAATATATTTAGGCTGACTCGGTCCACCATAAATCGCCAAAAAGATTTGTATAAACCATGAATACGTTTTGGGTCGAAATACGGTAAATTTGATGAAACAATCCCTTTTTGTTTCGAACGCGGAAGTCATTCCTTACTGTAGCTATGCGTCTAATCTTCAGGTAAGCTAGGGGGTCTTTTTTACGTAGGCGTAGTTCGAGCAGCCAATCGGCAACGAGCGGGTTATTCAAAATAGCTAGACGTACAGAGGAGTTCATACAGGGTCGACAATCGTGTCTTCCCTTCTCTCTTTCCCTATACAGGTAGGAATATATATTCAAAAGGTTGTTATATTTAGTCTGTAGACCTGGAAAACAACAATCTATGCAATATTACACGCCCCTGTGTGCCTACCTATCAGCTACATGTATTGGTAACTGTCTTCAATATCAAAAACGTAAATGCATATCAGTATCACCATATTTATGAAAACTGGTTGTTTTGAATTTATGAAATTTTGATTATGAATATGTCAAAGCATGAAACAAGTATGACAGTTGAATGAATGAATGAATGACACATTGATTGAATCAAAGGCATATGATATTTACATATTATTGTTTGTGCATGTTATGTACACAATCTGATTCACGTCATGTACACATTCAATGTGACATCGAGTAAGTATTTCCCACTAGCCACTATTACTTCCTGTTATGTACTACTACTACTAGTAGTATTACTGTAAAGGTCTACCTGTTCGTCGGAGTTGTCTGCGTCCCTCTTTTTATCAGACAGTGACCTCTTCGGTGTAGTTTTAGGACTGAAGAATGCCGATATTTTGCTCTGTCCAATCATTGTGATCTGTGATGTGTATCTGTCTACCCGATGAGATGGCAGTGTTGTTAACAACACCCTCGGAAATGCAGCAGATCGGGTGACAATACTATTGACAACACGGGAAAGCATGGAAATTTGGCGGGATTCCTATCTTTACCAATCAAATTGCTTCTAACAAACTGATCGAGCCATTGTCCAATCAAAACTGTCGTTCAGTTATTGCTATGGACGGGAGACGAAGACGTTCATTCAGCAGCCGTGTGGGAGCTCGAGTACCATCGGTTTATTGCTGAATTGAACGGTAAAAGTAATTCACAATTGTCCCTCAAGATTTAGGAAATATAGAGGAAGATTGTGTATTATGTATGCCAAATGCCGACACCTAGCGCCATTTATGAATGATATCAAATGAACACGTACGGAGTCACAGAGTGTCAAAGTCAAGTCTTGACAAGTAAAACATAATAACAGGAAGCGAAAGCGTAATTAATCATCTCTGACCCCTAGCCCTCATTTCGGCAACCTCTCGGCCCTACCCACAACAAAAAGTCCATACTGGATAATATCGAGTCATGCTCAGCTGTTCGACTGCAACAGGAAATCAACGATACCGGAGCTGTCCTTAGTGATCAGGTGCGTACACTTACAAAATGAATTCATTTTTGTCAGAACATACATGCACGTGAACAAGTCGTCAAACCATAGACTGTCTATGGTCAAAGCAACTACGAACTAGTTCTGGATGTGTACGCTTACGAGGTTTCGACAAGTCTTCTCCCCTCCAAGAGTCAACTAGCTCTGGATGTATATGCTACGAGGTTCGACACGTCGGAGAGGGAAGACGTGTCGAACTTCGTAGCATATATATCCAGAGCTAACGGTCAACATGCATTTTATACTGTCTATTAAAGTCACAGGTCCTCGAATCAATCTGTATGATTTTTAAAAAAAAAATATGTATGGTAAATAAGATTTATTTACCATACATATTTTTTTTTTAAATCATACAGATTGATTCGAGTACCTGTGGTCAAAATTTGGCTAGTTCAATCAGTATCAATTTTATGTCTTGGGTACTCATCGAACTTGTACATATAATGCTTTCATATCTATCTATCCGTCTGACATTATAATAATATTAATAATTACAATATGACATAAATGATTTGTAGTTAGCATTATTCATTAACATTTTACAATTCAGTTTTTTTTTTGCACTGATGATACATAATACAGTCTATTAAACTGAGTCCTGCTTGCTGACGGTGCATGCATTTCACACAACTTATTCCGTATGCAAGCAGGACTACAAGATTGGTAACTGTGGAAATTGACTGGTGGATATTATAATGTAATATATTCATACTTATTCCTTTCTGTGATAATTGGGATGGCCTAAAATTTGCTATAAGATTATTAACAATTTATCAGTGTATATTTTTTAATACTAGTGTTCTGAATTTTGTGTGCTGATATGCAATAAATTTATTAGTTGCAAATAGAAGCAAAATGTACATATATCAGGGAAGTTATTTGAAAAACTCACTGCCCTTTGTAAAGCAAATAATGTTGCATGTACAAAAATTGTGTCTTACAATGAGTTTTGCATTTTTTCAATGCCCTAATTAAATTGCCTTTGACTCTCACACATTACTCATATTACACACTCAGGTAAGTTTCATTGTATGATATATATTGTCTATCTAAATTCTTCTTATCATTTATGCTGGCATTGACACTAATAGTAAATGTATTAACTGGGTTTAATGGTTTTCCATTGACATTTTAATTGATCTCACAACTCTTTTGTGATATTAATAAGTGGTTTATTTACCCAAGCGTATAAATGATTACAAAATAATGGTAACAAAAAAAACAAAAAGGAGAATGGTAAATTTAACACCTGCTACATACAGTGTATTTTGCAAAGTAATTAAACTAGAATTCTAGTAATGTAATTCTCTATTTGCAGTGTGTATGACTGAATTACGGTACTTAAAATTGTGTGTGTGTGTGTGTGTGTGTAGTGGTGGGGGGGGGGGGAGTGTTTTCCTGCGAAATTAGCAGAAAATAAACCTATAGTGAAAATTGCCATGTTTACAGTATAACATGGTGAAGATCTTACCAGAGAGGGCGCTGTTACAAAGTAATTAGTTTCAACACCCCATTTGTCATTGTACTTGTAGAAAGTTTGACTGAATGATCGATATGAAAGGACACTATGCTATAAAAGTGTTCAAATCTAGTGAAAATTTCAGGCATTAAGTTCAGTAACTCACTATAAAAGTGTTCAAATCTAGTGAAAATTTCAGGTAGGCAGTAAGTTGAGTACTAACTCACCATAAAAGTAATCAAATCTAGTGAAAATTTCAGGCAGTAGAGGAACTCACCATTAAAAGTGTTCAAATCTAGTGAAAATTTCAGGCAGTAAGTTGAGTAACTCACCATAAAAGTGTTTAAATCTAGCGAAAATTTCAGGCAGTAAGTTGAGTAACTCACCATTAAAAGTGTTCAAATCAAGTGAAAATTTCAGGCAGTAAGTTGAATAACTCACCATTAAAAGTGTTCAAATCAAGTGAAAATTTCAGGCAGTAAGTTGAATAACTCACCATTAAAAGTGTTCAAATCAAGTGAAAATTTCAGGCAGGCAGTAAGTTGAGTAACTCACCATAAAAGTGTTCAAATCTAGTGAAAATTTCAGGCAGTAAGTTGAATAACTCACCATTAGCTAAAAATCTTTTTCAGGAGCTTCAAAGAGACAATTTTGAGACTGGAGCATCAGAAGTTGTGTGCTAATTTATTGATCTAGACATCATTCCAAGCTCTGTAGACTTGGTTACAATTTCAAAATATAATGGCAGCACCTAAAGGCCATATAGGCTATCCAGTGGTTGGAGACAAATCAATTGAATTTTATAAGGACCCAATAGAATTTGTTAATAGAAGAATTAATGACTACTCTGAGAGGATATTTCAGTCCCGTGTTATCAATACACCCACTGTTTTTATTGCTTCATGTCAAGGTGTACATCAACTTCTGCATGGTAAGTCATTCTTTTTTATAGAAGATATTTCTATTATGCACTATTTTCCCAATTGAAAACAAATTCAATAAAAACATCACAAAATTTTGTCTAAACTTCTACCAGTATTTGAGCTTACACGTAATTATCTCCCAGTAATTTTATATGTTTCTTCTTCTATACACATGTTGAAGATGCCCAAATTTAAAAAGCCTTTTAAAAAAATGTTTTATACACTTTTGTTTGTTGTTGATGAGATCACAATGGCACATGTCGTGTCATATATATTATATCATAAATCATCACACCACACCACATCATATGATATGATATGATACAACGTCATGTGCATCATATCACATTACATCATATTGACATATTGCATCATATATCACATTATTATATCATGTCATTCATATATTTATATATATCACATGTCATAATTGTTCCAATTTCTGCTGTTAACTGAAAAACATTTGTAATTTATTTCAGAAAAAAGTCAGTGCTTTGACATGGGTTATAGAGTGTTTATGTACAGTCTCTATGGCGATAATTTGTTATTTACTGGTCATGAGGAAGCACATAGAATACGGAAAGTTTTACAGAATTTGTTTTGTGGTGAGGCTGTGAAAAACTGGGATGGTCTGATTGGCAAGTTAATTAACAGAAACTTTGACCACTTATGTTCAAGGTGAATATGCAAATATAACAACTTTCTCCTTCTATTTATGCAATGTATTTCTGTTAGTACTACGTTAGCAATGTGTTTGAACTATTACGTCTATTACTGTAGTAGATGGTTGTTTCTGAAATACACTTCACATGATCTGACAAGTATTAATGCAGTTTGTTGACAAGTACTTTAGAAGGCCATACACAATATTAGATCATTTCTGAAATTATCTCTGAAATGTGTTGACCATTACCTTCGAAGTTCAAGTACAATCTCCTGTCATTTCTGAAATACACTTAGTATCTCTGGAAAGTGTTGCCAATATACCATATGAATCGACTATATGTCTGATTTGTGTAGACAACTCTAGAAGGTTATGTGACATACTCACTGTTGCAGGTCATTTTTGAAAAAAGGTTACTAACTTACCATTAGGTGTCTTTGAAATCTGTGTTGACCAACTTTGTATCCCTATTTCAATACATTATATCAGGTTATTTCAGATATACACCAACCATAGTGAAGTGTGTTTACCAATGTACCATATGAATATACTTAGATATCTCAAATGTATTGAGAACTGTGTAGAAGACAATGAAATGCACTCACCACTGTCTTACATGATATGACTAAAGATGGTGTCTGAAATAGATGTATCATTACCATATAAGGCTATCATTACCATATAAGGCTATCTTTGAAATACATTGATCTAAACTATGAGAAAGGTTATCATATTGGACCATAGACCCTCCACCAACATTGGTGGACTAAGGTTGCAACCATGCCGATACATACAATGCATGTCCCATCACTCAAAATAATTCTTAGCCAGATATACATATTTCTTATTGAAACTTCAGATACGGGAGTAGATGATAGGACTCCTGTGTGCTTTGACCAGTTAGCGTAGTTTATAGTTTATTCTTTAAAAAGATACCTATTATCACATAATGTACCTGTCCATAGATGGTAAAATACATCATTGGGGGATGTCCTTATCAGGGATGAGAAGAGTGCCCCCACAGTGACCAATCTTTCAATCTAACCTGTCCATTGATTACGGGCATTGGTGTATACATATGTTATTTGTATTTACACTGCAGAGTGGTACCTAAATCATACTTACATATGTATGAGTACACAAGCATTTAACATACATGTACATAAAATCACATGAGCCCACATATTGAGTGCTGATGTGGACACTTAATGGGTATTTGTGTCTTATAATAAAAGTATGACTTCTGAGAACATCACAAACACTTGAATGTGTAAATTCCCCAAGTATGCCACACATACAATATTCTCATATTCATTGGGTTCTGTTATATTATTTTGAGGATGACTATAGGCCTGGTGATTGAAAGGTGAATGCACAAAGTCAATGGTACTGTCTGGCTAGAAAAAATGACACATTTACCTTGGAATGTAGGCAGAATGTGGGATGCATAAAACATACATTTTTCAACATTTTCTTATATTGCAGCTCCAGTACTGCCCTGCCCATGTACAAAGTCTTCAAACAGTTTGCAACAGAATTGTCACTCAGTATATTTCTGGGTTTAGATGTTGAAGAGTCAACTGAGTTAACTCATCAGATCATACAACTCACTACAACTCATTGGCATGGTAAGTTAGTACCAAATAGTGATATATAGTCCAAGGTGAATGTTATGAAAGCATGCACTAATGGTTATAGTGTCAATCACTGAGCAAATTGTTCTCCAATTTCCAAATAAGGTGCTACTGCATTGTATAAAAAACATTAACCAGAGCCCAACCTGCAACTTTCTGGTCATTGATGTGTGTATTTTTGTTTCATATACATTGTACCTTCTTAATAAGTTTCAGTGTGATACTATTGTGTATTTGTATGTCTACACTGAATGTAGTCAAAAGTGAGCCCTCAGTGGCAGGGAGTTCTGAAATTTATCAACACAACATTTGCACATGATGACAACAATTCACTAGAAATTAATGGGACCATAGAAATGAGATCAGAAAATCTGAAATTCAACTAATTGGTGTTGGGTAACCAGCATTCCACTGTTATAGGATAACCACTACTTCTACAAATATAGAGAGCAATTTTAGCCATTTTTATGTATATTTTGTGACTTGAATTTAGCAATTGTTTTGAGGCCACTGACCACTGGATTTTCATTTTGGATCACCAAATACAATTTGCAGTTGTAGTGGTCCAAAAGTGGATCACAAAATTAAGCAGTGGTTCAAAAATGTATTTGAGTATGAATATTAATATTACTGAGATTCATCAGGTTCTATTTTACTGAGAGAGCTAGTAGTTGCAAGGATTTATATTTTGGAAAATGTTAAGATTTCTCCAAGATAAAATAAATAGACATGGAGACAAAATGACAGATAAAATTGAGTCTAACATTAATAGACTGTAGTGACTAAAATATTGACTACACAACATCATGCTTTGGGTCACCAAAGTCTAAAACTGGTGATCCACATTGATCACTTACTAACTAAAGTAGATTTCAAAGCCTTGATTTTCATCTCTGTCCTTCCAGGTATTATCTCTGTACCTTTTAGTATGAAAGTGCCATACTGGTCATCAGGATACAAAAAAGCAGTTGGTGCTAAAGTAAGTATAATATGGTTGTCCTTCCGAATCATATTACAATACACTATAGTGTTCAGTGCCTATGAACTTTTGGGATATATGGCACTTCACAAGTGCTAATATCATAACTAGGCAAAGCCCATAAGCTTGCGCCGGGTTGATTAATTTGTGACCGGCTGCCTCACGATGATATTGTAGATAGCACCCTCCATGTGGAAAATGCACATAGTATATAGAATGCACATGCGTAGTCATTGTGCTGCAATGCATGCTTGGGTAAAACCACCCAAAAACATCGCATAGTATATAGGACGCACATGTGTACTAGTCATTTAGCCATTTTGAAAGAAGTGCTGAAAGAGGGCATCCATGATTCAGGAAAATAAGGGGTAAATCTGTGTGGATGATGGATCCCAACCACCAGTATGCCTTCTAAACCAATTTGACACTCCACTGACACAAAGCAGTCACTTATGACAACAAAATTTGACATTGCCCTATCCTTTGTTATATGGTGCTCATAAGAAAACTCAGTTTTTATCATTTTGACCCACAGCAACAGAAAATTGTGTTTTTGTTAGTACCCAGTAGGCACACTGCCAACCACATGGCGATACAAGAAGCAGGCTATAACACACCCAAAGCTACCTCTCTGAGTTCCAAAACATTACATCCCCTTAAAATATAAGCAGAAATATTTGAGACTGAATGACAATGCCATTGACTTTAATAGCTTTGAAACACTGGGAAATGGAGAGATTTTTCAAATGAGGCCTACACTGCTGAACTTACTGTTGCTCTCACTTCCTTGTTGAAATAGCACTCCTAGTGTCCAAAATGTACCGGTACATCCTTTTGGGTTTCATCAGACTGGAACATGGTGTATTTTTGGACCATCATCAAAAGGAATTGAAAGGGTTTTAGGGTGTTTATTTGTACCTTGAGATAAATCAAATCTATTGAGTGTATGATCTTAACAAAACACATTTTATTTCAGATATTGTTTGTATTTTTGTCTTCCCAGAAAGCTTTGTTTGACATTATTTACAAGAAACTGTCAGCATCAAAAGATGGTGAATTTCTCCATCAAATAAGGACAGCTGGTTTCAAAGACACAGCAGAAGCAGCCCATCATGCACTACTCTTCATCTCTGCACTGGTTCCCAAGGCGATAGCATCACTTCTTACTTCATTTACTATTCTGATGGCGCAACCAGAAAATGTAATTATCATGGAACCTATTAATTATCACTTGTAACAGTGAAGTCTGTAGTATCATATTTTAAACCATCTAGAGGAGAAATGAAGATGCCATGGTGTTTCACTCAAGAGACATGTTTTACTCACATTTCTAGCATCACTCCATTTACAGGCAAACTATCACTAGTAGTAACTGTGAGATTTCTAGCATCACATTTACAGGCAAACTATCACTAGTAGTAACTGTGAGATTTCTAGCATCACTCCATTTACTGGCAAACCATCACTAGTAGTAACTGTGAGATTTCTAGCATCACATTTACAGGCAAAACTGGCAATTTGATAACAAAATTTGTGGGACTACCTAGGTATTGTCATTGGCATTAGGATGACACAAATACAATACATGTACATTGCACTAAATTGACCTTTTTCCTACCAAACCAGAGAGAGTATAGAGTTTCAATTAGGAGCTCTGATGAAATTTTTACATCTCAACATTTTTTGTTACAAATTACACCAAGGAAATACAGGCACTGATAGTGCACTGCTCATGAAAAGTAACTTTTTATCTCACTGTGAACACAAAAAATCAGTTTTGTCTTTGAATCTTCCTTGTTTCATCTGACACTGCAGACTGACCGTGAAGTTGATTTGTAGTCACACTAGTGAGATAAAATAAATCAATTTATATGCTTGTGTGCTATCAGTGTCTGTATTTTGTATGTATAAAATACCTTGTATGGGACGTAAAATATTGTTCTGCCTAATTGAAATTCTGTTGTTACTGTGGTTTGGTAGTATGCAACTTGTTTATTAGATTAACAGTAGCATGTCATATTGAACTACATAAATTTTAGGTTCTCAAGAGTGCTGACACAGTTATGAATTACAATCTAATGCATAATGCTTTTCACTTTAACAGGAACATCATAAACAGAAAGCTAGTGAAAGTCAAAGATATTTACACCAAGTATTGCTTGAAGTGCAAAGATTATGGCCACCTTTTCTTGGAGGGAGACGTCTAGCAACTCAGGTATGTACATTGATTATTCATAAGGTGAAAAATTCCAACCAAGTTCTGTTTGATTTTGAGTTCGTTCACAAACAGTTCTCATCTCTGAAGTATGTCCTCTAGAGGCCAAACCTTTTTTAGCAGCAGTCTGCCTCAACAGACTAGAAATTTGCCGTTTCAATTTTGAGCCAAACATATCTATTTTTGTAGTCGAATGTCAAGCTGACAGATTTTAAGTTTGGACTTGGAGTATTTTTTTAGATATATATTGAGTTAAAGTTTATCATATATAGGTTACTGAAGCACACATTATGAATTTGTGAGTTGTTATGATGACAATACAACACTCATGTCTATTCAGATAAAATGTTTAGTTGCCTCTATGCTACCTGTTGAGTTTGTCATCATTTGACACAATATTCTAGTTATAAAAAACAAAAGATAATATATCTTGACCTCTAGGAGTGCTATATGGATGCAGCCAAGTTTTGTTCTTGAAACTATGGTAAAGGACAAAACACTTTGAAAGCTAGGGGTCATTTGGTAGAGCACATAACTTAGCCAACTCAAAGCAGTTCTTCTAGTTAGCCAGTTATTGCATCAATTTAATTTTTAAAAAAAGGTAAATTAATTAAACTTGTAGCAGTGTTTTTGCTAATGCTGTGGAACCCCGGTAACAGCAAGGGGAAAGAGGTAAAAGTTGCATAGTTTCCCATACAATCTACCATAATTTTGTTTGGGAACCTTGGTAAAATGATTAGGAACCCTGGTAGATTTTACCTGCTTACCGCCCTTGACAAAAACACTGTCTAGGTTTGTATTCAGACACAGATTATAGTTTGTTGTATTCTTCAAAAAAAAACCCTCCTGGAATGTTTTATTTTATTTATTACTATAACCTATAACACGTAATATAATATTCAGAATGCAATGTCGCCATGTACATTCTACAGAATGCACCTATTCATGGCTTCTCAGATAGCAGTGAGTATCAAACACAGTGATATACTAGTAATTCAATGTCTGTACCCACCAAGATGTAGATGCACCCCTTAGTGTCTAACTAGACATCAGTGTTATGTGTCCTTATACACACACGTTAACACGAAGTGTGACACTAAAATCTGAGTAAGCGAGCTGTCATTATGAAAGCTAATAAATGATGATTACTATTTTGTAACAGCACTAAACCAATCAGTTGACATATTGGATCATAAGTCATTGTTGATCACACTATCACCATTTGATGAGACCCATTTTGAGATCTTCATTTTGTAAAATCTAAATGCCTTTTTGTGCAATACCCCTAAGCCACTAGGTTGTTAATACCATAGAGTACAATGTACCATTTGTCAGCATATGACATCTCAATATATTTACATTTCTTTTGAATGTTAAATTGACCATTTAAGTTACTGTTGAATGTTAAATTGACCATTTAAGTTACTGTTGAATGTTAAATTAACAACTCAAGTTACTATTGAATGTTCAGTTGCTAATTTCAGTTCCTTTTGAATGTTAGATTGACCATTTTTAAGTTACTGTTGGATGTTAGATTGACCATTTAAGTTACTGTTGGATGTTAGATTGACCATTTAAGTTACTGTTGATTGTTAACATGTATCCTGTAGAATAAAAACAGGAATATAAAAAACCCACAATATATTGCCAAAAAAATGAAGTGGAAGTATTCATAAAAAGATGTATTCAGACTGAAAGACAAGTTTAAGTCTTTATAGGAAACACAGACCCCTTAGCAGATTGATGAATGGATGCACACATGCACCACTGACAGATGGAGCCCACTGTAATAGTTCCCTCCCCCCTTACCGAAGTGATGATTGGATGCACACATGCACCACTGACAGATGGAGCCCACTGTAATAGTTCCCCCCACCCTTAATTGATTGATGAATGGATGCACACATGCACCACTGACAGATGGAGCCCACTATAATAATCCCCCCCCCCCCTTAACGGATTTATGAATGGATGCACACATGCACCACTGACAGATGGAGCCCACTGTAACAGTTCCCCCTCGGGAGGACTAAGAAGACATCTGGATTAAATATGCCACTTCTTCTAAACTACAACTTATATCAAAAAGAAACAAATAGCAAGTTAAAGAATTTAATTTTTAGCATAGCGATTTTGTACAGATTGCAGACAGTATCAGTCTACTACTTATGTCAATTCATTTGTCGTTAAATATCTAAGTGGATGTGCCTCGTTCGTCAGAATACTGTCATCTTATCTACTAGTCAGTCTTGACAGACTGAATAGCTCACAAGCTGCTGTGACTGTTGTATTACTTTCCCACTTTCTTTAAAAACACCCAGTAAGTTCCCCAGATCTTTTGCTGAAATTCTGTAAGGTCAAAAGGTGACTCCCAGGTGACAGTGCATGCTGTGATATCTCAAGTAAATCTAACAACTTTAAGTGGGACTCTTGTTACTGTATTATTATTATGCATGACATCCAAGAAACAAATAATAAAACTGGCTGACAGGACTCAGTCAGAGTTCATTCCGTCAACCAATATCTTCATCAATATTTTGATGACTGACAGCTATTGTCATCTGGGAAAGAGGCCCTGACCCAAAAGAGGGCCACAACCTCTAGCCCCAGGTAGTGTAAATGTCAGCAACCAATTCCCTGGGGTCTCCTCCCACAGTAATGATAGGGAAGGTTTGGTAGGTACACCAATTCCCTGGGGTTTCCTCCCACAGTAGTGATAGGGAAGGTTTGGTAGGTACATCAATCATTCCACCTTGGGCATAAAGTCCTGACCCCATTTTTGGGCCATGTCTTCATTTTCAGATGAGGTTGGCTGTCAATTATTGTGATGTTGGATGTATGTAATATTTACTTCACTATGGGTTGATGAAATTAACTGTTGCTGAGAGCTCTACACAGTGAATGAAAATTGTTTAAACACTAACAGGACTAACTGCATGTAATTAAAAAGAAAGGCTTTATTCCTACTCTGCAATTCCCCTTAATTACTGTACAGATCTCTTGTCAAATACATACACAGTAAAATTATACAAATATTACAAAATGTTAACATTCATTTTTGTTTGCATCAGGACTGTATAATAGATGGAATTAAGATACCTAAGGACTACGCAGCAGTTTACATTACATATGCAGCTCACAGGGACCCCAAAGTATTTCCTGAGCCTGAGGTATTTCACCCTGACAGATGGCAAACTTAGTAAGTAGATTGTTGTTGTCTGTCAAACTATGATAGATGTCACAACCTATTGGTGTTAATCAATGTACTGATCGTTATGTGACTAAAGGCTGAAAACAGATTTGAATCCAATAAAAAATATTGACTTGGCAGAGATTTGTCTGAAAATGATTATGAGAGTGAGTTTGGGAGATCATAAGAGTGATAGAAGGGAAATACAGTGACAGACAGACAGACAGACAGACAGACAGACAGACAGACAGACAGACAGGCAGGCAGACAGACAGACAGATGACAGACAGACAGACAGACAGACAGACAAACAGACAGACAGACAGACAGACATATAGATAGATAGATAGATAGATAGATAGACTAATGGAGACAGACAGCCAGTGATGGAGACAGACAGACAGACAGTGATGGCGACAGACAGACAGTGATGGAGACAGCGTGTACATAATGATTTAGAGAGACAAGAGACATCAAGACATGTTTTATTGGTTCTTCGTTTAAAATATAAAGAATGACAAGTGATAAATATTGGCATTGATCTATATTCTGACCTTTTAAGTGATAAAGGGCTGAAGACAGATTTGAATCCAATTACACCTTGTCTTGTGTGATGTATGTCAGAAAGTGATATATGTCATGTGTGATATATGTCAGAAAGTGATATATGTCATTGAAAACACAACAGAGAGAGTTCAGTTTGAGAGATCAAAAGAGAGACAGGAGGCAAATATGGGGTTAAAGAGAGACAGAGAGAAAGGTACATTGTAATAGAAAGAGATGGTGAGAGACGCACTCAAAGACAAAGACAGAGATACTTAGTGAAAGATAGAGACAGACATCGAGAGATGTAGTGGCACACCAGCAGACAAACAGACAGATGGACAGAGATACACAATAGTGTAGAGAGATTATTAAGAGACTGGCATACATGACTGCCTACAATTCTAATTGTCAATGTCATGACTTCTTAATAATGGTATTGTCTTTTGATCCAAATACATATAATATATCTATTAAACTTAAAACCAGAAATGTATACTACATTTGTCAATTTGATTTAATGTCTTTCTTCTATGTATGTGTCCATATATCATATTTAAAGTGTATAAGCTGTTCACATACATCAAAGTCATTAAAACTAAAGATGAATTTATTATTATTACCTAAATATGATTTCAAAATCTTCTGCTCTCATAAATATCATCTTTGAATATATATTATAGAGTAATTAAAATTGTTTGGAAGTCATAGGAAGTCACTTAGTTTAATACTGTCCATTTCACTACTTGAATCCTTTGCTAACACAACTGAACTGAGGTTGAAATATAACAACTGGGATCGGTAGGCATGTGGATAAACATATAAGAATGATCACTTGTATGCTTAGCAGCAAGATCATGCCCATAGCAACAGCCAAATGCTGGTGTATGTAAATGCAATAGGGATGGTTGGGCAAGTGGATAAACATTAAAAGAAAGGAACAAACACACATAGCAACAAGACCACACCCATAGCAACAACCAACTGATGGTGTATGGCAACGATAAGAGGGTAGTTAGACGTAGATAATCATTCAAAAACATTGCATGATTTAGTCACCCAGAAACTATGATACTGCACATAGCAACAGTAAAATGATGGTGTACATGTATATTGCATGGGTATCAACAAGAATGGATTGGCATGTGGATAAACATTTGTCAAGAATTATCACATTAACTATACAGTTGTGTTACAATGCCATTGGCACTAATTTTAGTAAAGAACTTGAAGAATGAGAGCTCAAAAGATTGCCTATGTCATCACACTGAAGGCTTTAATAAGATTCTTTCCTCAAACACAACATCAATTACTTAACTGCCAATGTCATAGAAACCTGAATTGAAATGAATGATTTCACCAGAGACTTGATCACACCTTATTAGATAGACAGCTTCTTAAGTGCCTTTGTGCATTGCCAAATGTCACCACTTCACTCATTTATAACTCTATTTATTGTAGTAATGCTGGACAGGAAAATCTACTCAGCTGTTATGGCGGAGGGCCTAGGGATTGTGTAGGAAAAGTACTGATGGAGAAAATGATACAGGTAAGACAGGTTGCTACCAATATAGGCTTTACTTTGTCTTCTGTATTAGTATATCATCTCCCAGTATTTTTCTTTATTCAGCCGGAAAATAATCATGACCTAAGGGTTTTGTCACTACTTGTCTTTTGACTCGTAGTGACAAGGCCCCCTGGGTCACTCATTATTCTCTCAGAAAAATATTGGAGTCAGATATATATTTGATTTTTAGCGTGGGTTTTTTCGGGTAAAATTCAAATTTCAACATGGCCGCTGTCAAAATTGTTTCCTCAAACATCGTTTACGATGTAAATAACAGCTCTGTTCGTGAAAATTTGTATTTAATTTCAACTTGGATGGCATTATTGAATACTAGTAGGTGGCTGTGGAAACTCGGTGTAGTCTGTGAATTGATCATATTACCGTGGCATACATTCAAATGGCAAGCTGTCGTGAAAGCATGCATGGGAAGATCATCGGTCAAACCAGGTCAGCTTCAACTTCCAGGTCATATTGCCTCTCTTTCTACTGAATTTTCTGGAATGGACCAGACCGTTACACAAAGACATTACCAATATTTTTCATTTAAAGCACATAAGAATTCATCTTTTTTTGAAATGCCAGGTTCTCACATTAGTGTTATCTTATCAGTTGAAGGCCAGGGTTTCAATCTCAGGTTCTCACATTTGTGTTATCTTTTCAGTTTAAAGGCCTGGGTTTCAATGCCAGGTTCTCACATTAGCGTTATCTATCAGTAAAAGGCCTGGGTTTCAATCTCAGGTGCTTGCAATAATGTTATTTTATCAGTTGAAGGCCTGGGTTTCAATCCCAGGTTCTCACATTAGTGTTATCTTATCAGTTAAAGGCCAGGGTTTCAATCCCAGGTTCTCACATTAGTGTTATCTTACCAGTTAAAGGCTTGGGTTTCAAACTCAGGTGCTTGCAATAGTGTTATCTTATCAGTTGAAGGCCTGGGTTTCAGTGCCAGGTTCTCACATTAGCGTTATCTTACCAATTAAAGGCCTGGGTTTCAATCTCAGGTGCTTGCAATAGTGTTATTTTATCAGTTGAAGGCCTGGGTTTCAATGCCAGGTTCTCAAATTAGCGTTATCTTACCAATTAAAGGCCTGGGTTTCAATCTCAGGTGCTTGCAATAGTGTTGTCTTATCAGTTGAAGGCCTGGGTTTCAATGCCAGGTTCTCACATTAGTGTTATCTATCAGTGGGTACCATAAGGATTACATCAGATCACTCATTATTCATTACCATAGACCCTCCACCAACCGGGTCTTTGTCTGTACCAAGTTTTCTTTTCGTAGCTCATCCAGACAACTGTTTTTCACACATAAATATTAATCCTGATCTCCTGATCCTGTAAAAATGATAAGATTCAATGATTGTTTTTCCAGACTGTGTGTCAGTATCTCCTAGATCACTATACATGGAAACTACCAGATGACCAGGACCTCACACATAAATGGCTACCTGTATCAAGACCCAAGGAGCAAGTCATGGTTACATATTACCCTGTATTGAAAGAAGAACAATCATCATCACAGCCACAAGAAAATAATCCATGAGTAAAAAGGCAAGGAGCTGCATACACAAAAATCACTTCTATGTCTCAAACTATAGGGTTTTAAATTGAGATAACCTAAACTTTGAAATCCCTGATAATTCAAGATGGAGTCTAAAGTGACTGTAAGTTCAGTCAGTGTGATTTTATTCTAAATTAATAATTATCAGTCCAGTAACTATGTGATGGTTTAATACAACTCTTGATTCGTACACAAGTTGTCATCTTTAACTCCTGATTGGGAAACAGACATGTGGACAAATCACTTGTAAGGTTAATGTCGACTGGTGACAGTGACATTATCACAGAAGGTGGACAGTTAGATGTACATAACTGACAAGTACTTTCACACCTGAATTTATATATATTAAATCTAACCTTTTCACACCTCTGGTTATGCAACACCTCCAGTAAATTTGGATTATTCTGTCAGATCCAGTTAGACACTAAAGGAGGACAAGTGATTTATTCAAATATGTTGGTTTTGTCAATCAAAAGTGGAAGAAGAGAACTTGTGTTTGAATCTTAGTGCTTCCATAATGAACATAAGTAGCGTGATAACACATGATGTCACTGCTTCTGAACAAGAATACAGTAACAAGTTTATGCAAAAGAAATACAGGAACATTTTCCCTGATGGACAAAATATCCCCCTGCCAATACAAGTAGTTAAATGTACAGGACATTTTGTATAACATACACATTACCTTAATGTACTTGACAATTCCATAGCAGGTATACTTTTATTGCCTGAAAGTTCTTTTTACAAGAGAAAATAATCAAGTACATCTAATCTATAAAACTTAAGTTAAATTTCCATGGATCTCTTATGAACCAAGTGAAAATGTCAACTGTTTAATGAAGTAAATTCCTCAAAATGAAAACATTCCAATGTATTTGAGTGTGACGTTTAGTTCATATCATAAATTAACAGTTTTTATATATTTGTGACAACTATAAACTTAAAGTCTGTTTACTGTTATGTGTCATTTGTTGAAATTATTCAAGCGCATGTTATGAGTATTTTAAGTATTTATGTAGAGATGTATGTAGTTCACAGATTACAATATGATCATTCTGGGGACTTTCAAGCTCTCAAATGTCAGATACATCTGTATCATTGACTTTTAATTTTGAATAATTTTATATATAATAATGATAATAATCTTACATAATTTACTTATTTTATATTTTGATTATATTATGATAACAATTATTAATTTCATAGATAGATGAACATTTGTAGAAATCATTAAAAAATAATTAATATACTTTTTCAGTGTGTTTTGTCAGAACTATACTGCTTGTTTTTGTATGTCACTGGTTTATGTACTTTGTCCTGGACCAAGGAATATAGTTACTTGTAAATTGAATTTCAGAATAAAAATGCATATCTCATCAACTGCGTAGCAAGTTTCAATACCCCCATATTGAACCGCCAACCATTTATCAATGACAGGAACAATTTACTATAGGTGTGAATTACTGTGTCTGTAATTAAGTGTGTTTCGACAATACATTCCATTTGCTAAATGAGTGAAATGGTACACACTAAATTGTTCGAAATGGTACACAGTTAACATTTTGTGAAATGGTACACAGTTAACATAAATGGTACACAGTTAACATAAATGGTACACAGTTAACATGTTCTAAATGTAGTACACAGTTACAATGTAACATGTTGAAAGTGTGATCATAAATGACAATGTTACCAGAATTCAGAGAAAATGTACATCAGCTGAAAGGATTAGTTCTATAAACATGCAGTAAACAATAAAATAATTGTTAGTCTTATTGTTACTCAGTAAGTATGAAAGTGGGTGTGAGCACAGTTGATGATTAACACATGGATTTGTACTGATAGTGTCTTCCACTATAGTATTAGCATTGAAAGTGGTCTACACTTTAGTACAGTGACTTTTTCTATGCTTTGATCTGTAGGAGGAAGTTTAGTTTGGCTTTACATCTTTTTAATGATGATGCCATTTTTGCAAAATTCTGTCATAAAAATTTAGACTGGTAGAATTTTGAGGGGATCACGGACAAAGAATGAAGTTTTCAATATGTGGCAAATAAATGCAGTTTTGAAATTCTTCATCAGCTTGAATGTATACTAAACAATCATATGGGACTAAGTGATGCTTTTGTCATGCACAAAAGAAATCTAATTTGAATTTGTATACAATGAACTATTTTGAATTTGTGCATAAATTAATTTTTGTTTAAATTTTGTACAAAACTACTCATTTTTGAATTTTTTGTTTAGTTTGTGAAATTGTGCACAAAAGAACTCATTTGAATTTGTGCACAATAAACTTTTTTGAATATGTGTAATTAAATTCAATTTTTGTTTTAACTTAACAGTTTTGGATATTGTGTACAAATGTTCACTTTGTGTACGAATATACTTTAAGTTTTCAGTTTGTGCATAAATGAACACCGTTTGAAAATGTCCCCAAATGGACATGTCTTTGCATTTTTGTAAGTGACAGCAACATAAAACTGCAAGTTCAGTGTAGAAATAAGTTGTGACTTAACCCGAGTCATCCCTATATATACATAAAGTTTCTATAATTACACAAGTGTGCAATTGATATGTGAAATACTATATCAATTTACAGTATGCATACTAACTAAGTTGTCGTTGAGTTGAGTTGAGTTGAGTTGAGTGTTGTGAAAGTATTGATGTCATGTCTACTGATCAATGCTAAATGTAGTATATTTTTTATCTTACAATGATTGATAATCTACGTACATTGCCGATAAATGCATAAATCAATTCTTGCAGTTAATATCTCTTTCTCTGTCGTATAAATGTCATTTAAAATCAAATTTGACTGAAAAACAGGTCTTGAAGAGTTAAATGTTCATTCAATAACCCCACCACATTAACTTATCTATGGAATATTGTGGTTTTTTAAAAGAAAAATGAATTTGTACTTGTTTTATTATTAATGTTAATGTATTTCCAAGCAGGTTATAATTCTGAACTGTCAATTCTTTCTGTTACATGAAAGAATGGTTCTGTTTGACTTTTGAAATAAAATCTCTAAAACTCATCTGTACACGTGTCCACATTTCTATTATTAGATTGTTACATTCACACACCAGTGCACCTCACATTCATACCTCACAACCTATATTACTGTACACCCTGTATTCATACCTTGCAAACTGTATTACTGTACATCCTGTATTCATACCTCACAGCCTATATTACTGTACACCCTGTATTCATACCTCACAACCTATATCACTCTACACCCTGTATTACTGTACACCCTGTATTCATACCTCACAACCTATATTACTGTACACCCTGTATTCATACCTCACAACCTATATTACTGTACACCCTGTACTCATACCTCACAACCTATATTACTGTACACCCTGTATTCATACCTCACAACCTATATTACTGTACACCCTGTATTCATACCTCACAACCTATATTACTGTACACCCTGTATTCATACCTCACAACCTGTATTACTGTACACCCTGTATTCATACCTCACAACCTATATTACTGTACACCCTGTATTCATACCTCACAACCTATATTACTGTACACCCTGTACTCATACCTCACAACATGTATATTACTGTACACCCTGTACTCATACCTCACAACATGTATATTACTGTACACCCTGTACTCATACCTCACAACCTATATTACTGTACACCCTGTATTCATACCTCACAACCTATTTTACTGTACACCCTGTACTCATACCTCACAACCTATATTACTGTACACCCTGTACTCATACCTCACAACATGTATATTACTGTACACCCTGTACTCATACCTCACAACCTGTATTACTGTACACCCTGTATTCATACCTCACAACCTATATTACTGTACACCCTGTACTCATACCTCACAACCTGTATTACTGTACACCCTGTATTCATACCTCACAGCCTATATTACTGTACACCCTGTATTCATACCTCACAACCTATATTACTGTACACCCTGTATTCATACCTCACAGCCTGTATTACTGTACACCCTGTACTCATACCTCACAACCTATATTACTGTACACCCTGTACTCATACCTCACAACCTGTATTACTGTACACCCTGTATTCATACCTCACAACCTGTATTACTGTACACCCTGTATTCATACCTCACAACCTATTTTACTGTACACCCTGTACTCATACCTCACAACCTATATTACTGTACACCCTGTATTCATACCTCACAGCCTATATTACTGTACACCCTGTATTCATACCTCACAACCTATATTACTGTACACCCTGTACTCATACCTCACAACCTGTATTACTGTACACCCTGTACTCATACCTCACAACCTATATTACTGTACACCCTGTATTCATACCTCACAACATGTATATTACTGTACACCCTGTATTCATACCTCACAGCCTATATTACTGTACACCCTGTATTCATACCTCACAACCTATATTACTGTACACCCTGTATTCATACCTCACAACCTGTATTACTGTACACCCTGTATTCATACCTCACAGCCTATATTACTGTACACCCTGTATTCATACCTCACAAACTGTATTACTGTACACCCTGTATTCATACCTCACAACCTGTATTACACTACACCCTGTATTCATACCTCACAACATATATTACTGTACACCCTGTATTCATACCTCACAACCTATATTACTGTACACCCTGTATTCATACCTCACAACCTGTATTACTGTACACCCTGTATTCATACCTCACAACCTATATTACTGTACACCCTGTATTCATACCTCACAACCTATATTACTGTACACCCTGTATTCATACCTTACAACCTGTATTACTGTACACCCTGTATTCATACCTCACAACCTATATTACTGTACACCCTGTATTCATACCTCACAACCTGTATTACTGTACACCCTGTATTCATACCTCACAACCTATATTACTGTACACCCTGTATTCATACCTCACAACCTATATTACTGTACACCCTGTATTCATACCTCACAACCTGTATTACTGTACACCCTGTATTCATACCTCACAACCTATATTACTGTACACCCTGTATTCATACCTCACAACCTGTATTACTGTACACCCTGTATTCATACCTCACAACCTGTATTACTGTACACCCTGTATTCATACCTCACAACCTATATTACTGTACACCCTGTATTCATACCTCACAGCCTATATTACTGTACACCCTGTATTCATACCTCACAACCTATATTACTGTACACCCTGTATTCATACCTCACAACCTATATTACTGTACACCCTGTATTCATACCTCACAACCTATATTACTGTACACCCTGTATTCATACCTCACAACCTATATTACTGTACACCCTGTATTCATACCTCACAACCTATATTACTGTACACCCTGTACTCATACCTCACAACCTGTATTACTGTACACCCTGTATTCATACCTTACAACCTATATTACTGTACACCCTGTATTCATACCTCACAACCTATATTACTGTAAACCCTGTATTCATACCTTACAACCTATATTACTGTACACCCTGTATTCATACCTCACAACCTATATTACTGTACACCCTGTATTCATACCTTACAACCTATATTACTGTACACCCTGTATTCATACCTCACAACCTATATTACTGTAAACCCTGTATTCATACCTCACAACCTGTATTACTGTACACCCTGTATTCATACCTCACAACCTGTATATTACTGTACACCCTGTATTCATACCTCACAACCTGTATTACTGTACACCCTGTACTCATACCTCACAACCTATATTACTGTACACCCTGTATTCATACCTCACAGCCTGTATTACTGTACACCCTGTATTCATACCTCACAACCTGTATTACTGTACACCCTGTACTCATACCTCACAACCTGTATTACTGTACACCCTGTATTCATACCTCACAACCTATTTTACTGTACACCCTGTACTCATACCTCACAACCTATATTACTGTACACCCTGTATTCATACCTCACAACCTATTTTACTGTACACCCTGTACTCATACCTCACAACCTATTTTACTGTACACCCTGTACTCATACCTCACAACCTGTATTACTGTACACCCTGTATTCATACCTCACAACCTGTATTACTGTACACCCTGTATTCATACCTCACAACCTATATTACTGTACACCCTGTATTCATACCTCACAACCTGTATATTACTGTACACCCTGTACACCTCACAACCTGTATTACTGTACACCCTGTACTCATACCTCACAACCTGTATTACTGTACACCCTGTATTCATACCTCACAACCTATTTTACTGTACACCCTGTACTCATACCTCACAACCTATATTACTGTACACCCTGTACTCATACCTCACAACATGTATATTACTGTACACCCTGTACTCATACCTCACAACCTGTATTACTGTACACCCTGTATTCATACCTCACAACCTGTATTACTGTACACCCTGTATTCATACCTCACAGCCTGTATTACTGTACACCCTGTATTCATACCTCACAACCTATTTTACTGTACACCCTGTATTCATACCTCACAACCTGTATTACTGTACACCCTGTACTCATACCTCACAACCTGTATTACTGTACACCCTGTACTCATACCTCACAACCTACATGTATATTACTGTACACCCTGTACTCATACCTCACAACCTATACTACTGTACAAACTCCTACCTTTCGACTACAAGAGACAGTTTGTTCTCATTTACCCACAATTGTATAGTCGTTTGTTCCTGTGCAAATAGTAAGACATTCTTTTTTGAGGAAAACATGACATATTACTTCAAATCAGTTAGATTCCACTCAATGATTCATAAAAAATATTTGTAAAATAATACCATTGTCTGTCCAGAAACACAAAATGCCATGAGGTGAATGAAATACACTAGTGCAATACATGGACATTGACCTAGATGTGGTATTTATTGAAGGAAATGAGTAATACTAGACATCTTTTAAAAATGTCATACTTTATATAAAAATCATATCTACTTTGACTCATATATACCTTTCCTGTGTACTTGACAGGGACAAGGTGATGTCCTGACTTCTGCATAGCATAGAACCAAACACTACATGAGTTACTGTCCTCAAAGGAAAAGTGATAGTGGTTGAAAATTGAGTGAATGACATTGACTTATAGCGAGGATTATGCCTTAAGCTCTGTTTGGTTTACCATGTATTTAATTCTTTGTACAGCCTTAAACCAGAACTCAAACGTATTACAGTATATGAATACTAAAACTCCATCGTATGCTTGGAAGTCAGAATTCTCTCCCTCTCTCTCGGAGTCAGGTAATTAGACTTCCAATTTAGGTATTCAGTTTATATGACAAAACCCCTGAGAGTTACAAAAGAGTGATAGAGTTGAATCTTTCCAGTAATTTTATTTCTTCATTTCATTTTATTTTATTTTGTTATTTCTCAGGAGATTTGTCGGTAGTTTTTGCTGCACGTTAAAACGAAATGTTCTACCTTAATAAGTGACACATACTTCATCACCATGTAATATTAGTAGAACTCAAACCTGCATGATATAGAAAGCATTTGATGGCATAATTCAGTATACGTTGTATGAACATTCAGAGGAAACTGTATTGCACCTTGAACTGTGTTAATCACACCAGATGAAGAATTCAAATGCCATTGAAGGTATGTGTCGATATTAAGATAGTAGTAATTTGAAAGTATAGTGTTTACCACCTAATGGGATAGGATATTGTGTTTGATTTTGGAAACTAGTATTTGTACTATATTTTTACTCATAATAAACAGTGTGAAACAATAGAGACCAAGTCTTTGTTTGGAAATAATAGCAACATGTTGCAAAAATCTGTAAAAAGTTTTTTATTGTACGTATGAAGCAATTCAACTCTGCTGAATTCACTTCTGGAAAACGTTATGAAATGTTTTGATTCAAAATCCAAAATAAATACCTATTTCTCATTCATATTACCATTTTAATATAAATGTATTTAGATGTTATTCTGATATGTTTTTCTTGATTCAGCCATTGCAAATAAGAGTGGCCTATGGGACATTGTCATAGAGAGTTGAAAAACAAGTATTCATGACAGAAGCCTTGGGTTACTAATATATTCCGGCTGAACGATGAAAATGTTTGGGAATAATATAATTATGCCCCACAATGAAAAACAGTTGTGGCGATTTTAAATATAATGACTTGTGCTTTGAGCACCACAGAATCATGGAAATAAGGGAGCCTTCAGAAATTACAAGGGGGAGGGCCGGGGGGAATTAGGGGGTGGGCCACTGTTTACTTGGGGAGGTAGAAAATGGAAATTAGGGAAGGGTCACATTTTACTTTGAATCCATTTTTTATCTACCTATGAATTATTTTGTGCATTTGACAAGATCCCACCTCTGCCACCGTTGCAACTCCTACTGCTACCATATACCATCACTTCCACCATTCCAACTCCTACTGCTACCACATACCATCACTTAATCCACCATTCCAAATCCTACTGCTACCATATACCATCACTTCCACCATTCCAAATCCTACTGCTACCACATACCATCACTTCAACCATTCCAAATCCTACTGCTACCACATACCATCACTTCCACCATTTCAAACCCTACTGCTACCATATACCTGTCCATCGCTGCCACCATTGTAAAGTAATATCACAACATATCAGTGAAATGATTTGAATTAACTGTTAGTTGTGGTGTGAGGACAGGAGTAGGTCTCACAGTAGAAAAGGGTAGCAGCATGGCATGGCAAGATATTGGGGATAATATGGTGGAGTGGAGATGTTGACCTTGGTCCTGAGGTTGTCAGTTATAAACTCAATCTAGCCTTTAGGAGTTGTGGCCTTCAGCTCAGCCAATTAGATCCAAAAACAGGCTTTGATTTAATACAAACACAAACTCACTGTGGTGGTAATAGTGGGAAACAACAAATGCCTTTAAAAATGATCAATGTGGTAGGATCTTACTGCCCTAACAACCATGCCACAGGGAGACGGTGCTAAAAAAATTTCATTGACATATTTTAACAAGTGGAGGGTCATGTTTTAGAGGAAAGAAATTGAGGGAGGGTCACTTTTTAGCACAACAGACAAGGGGAAGGGTCACATTTTATGCCACGGACCGACTTGATTCCCCCTCCCCTTGTAATCACTGAAGGCTCCCTAATACTTCCATGACAACCAGTGATCATGTAAGTATCATGGGAGATACTTCCATGCAATGAAGTAGAAATTGTGATCTAGAACGATGAGGATACAATTCCATATTTTTTGGCCAAGGCAACTTGGCTTGCAAGTGAGTATATTGATGGTGCAAATCACGAGATCTGATTGGTCTAGACATCACACTAACTGTGCTATAATAGTGATATATGCATAGTTAGCATGCTTCAAAGTCAACCCTGAATGAGAATAGCGCATACTCATTTCCCAGACTCATTTGTGATCAATGTCATCTGCATCCATCATCACGGCTGCCGCCATATCAGTACCATCAATCGCCCACCCGCGCGACATTAAATATAGTCCATGCCGAACACTAATATTTTCCCTGGCTGAGAGGAAATGAATAAGATTACCAAAGGCAACACTTGGAAGAACGAGCGAAAATTTAAAAAAAAAATATCCAAAAATCAGTTAGGATACCCCTTGGTTTTGACCAGTTGATAATAATAGATACAAAATGTCTTCTACTTTTTAATATAAATAATTAACCAATTTTTAGTGAATATATCTTTGGTTATATTGATTGTCTTAGTTGCAGCCAGTGCAGGTTTAACAATGATAGAACGATTTTGTAGATTAAGACAGCAATTTTAATTTGTTGCTTCTCAACTAATTCCATTATATTTGAAAGTGTCTTTTAAATTATACAACTGAGTTGTCAGAATAAAAGTAAATATATAAAACACTCATACGAGGTTTTGAAAAAAAAAATCTTTTAATTTTTCATTCATGTTAGATATCTTTATGTGATGATGTGAACTGTTATACAAATCCGTCATGTGACTTAAATGTAAAGTGGGAGGAATTCAGATTTTGTCCGCATGACAAAGTAATCCATTGAGTCGAAAAGAATGGTTCTTGAGAGCCCCTGTTCACGAAAAGATTTTAAAAAATAAAAGCTTTATTTTTTATTCATGTTTGTAATCTTTATGGGGTGATGTTATCTTTACAAATCCGTTGTGCAATGACAAGAATTCAGTCTGAGATATTTATTTTAAGGAATTCAGAATTTTTTCTATGGTAGTTCAAAGGCAATCGCAATCCATACAGGGAAACTGTGCCTGGGGATCCCTTGCCAATTGCTTGTGCATATAATTCCGTGTAGTATACTAGTAATGATGAAGGATTTTCTTCATAATACATACCTAAACAGACAATGGCTGCAGATAAAAATAGTAATAAATATGTCAGATTGTCATGTGACGGGTACAGAACATGGATTGCTTTGTACAAAGATTGCTGACAGGTATGACTGTCACAATGTACAATCCTCGACAAATATGCTGTTGATCAATATTAAAATCAAGTTCGCAGTAACAAGAAGGCATGATGCATAAAATTTGAAGAAAATACTCTTATGTATAATGTCATGTATAACCAAATGATGCTCAGTTGTTTGAGAAACAGAAATGGTATATAATACTGGTTGACAGTAAATTATATTGACAGATACATATACTATGTACTGCTTGGTAGGTCGAATATACGGCTGGTTGACAAACAGAATATACAGTTTCTTAACAGACAAAATGTATAACTTGGTGATAGGCAAAATGTACTACAGTGGATCGACAGACAGAATATACAGTGAGTTGACAGCCAGAACGCACTGCAGGTTGACAGTGGGTTGACGGGCAGAATGCACATACAGCAGTTTGACAGACAGCTTGTTGATAGACAAAATTTACTACATGTTGACAGGTAGAATTTATTGCGGGTTGACATGCAGGACATACTGCAGGTTGACAGACAGGATATACTACTGGTTGACAGGCAGAAGACACAGCAGATTGACAGGCAGAATATACAGCGAGTTGACATTTAGAATATACTCCTGGTTGAGAGGCAAATTGTATGCTGCAGCAGGTTAACAGAATATACAACTGGGTGACTGGCATGATATATTGCAGGTTGACAGGTAGAATATACTGATATGATGGTTAACAGACAAATTGTACTACTGGGTGACAATAGAAAATACTACTGTTGACAGACAGAATAGAATGCCAGTTGAGACAAATGATCAAGGTGAAACTAGTTTGTAAAAGCTTTAGTGTTAGTACGCTATACTAAATACTAGAATTTTCTGATTTCATTAATACGTAGCAAGTGTGAAAAGAGGATTGAAATCAAAGTTGATTGCACAAAAAGGAATATTACTTTAAACAGAAAAGAAGTGAAATAGTAGTAGACGAGAGTGTTGAGGAATTTTCCAAAAAAGACACATTTTTAGCCCTAATTTGCATAGCACTAATGGGATCAACACGTCGTGAACAATTCTTAATCTTAACACCCTAAAGAATGTTCCCACCAAATTTCAGACCGATCTGCCCTGTAGTTTTTGAGTTAAAGTTTATTGACCAAAAATCACATTATTTGACCCAAATCACACACCGGTGGTAAGACCATATTGATTAGAACATTTCCCAACTACACACCAAAGGTAATACACCCACCAAATATGGCAATCGGTCCAGCTGCTTTTGACTTTAAGTTGTTTACACACATCCACACACACATCCACACATCCAGACAGACAGACAGACAGACAGACAGACAGACAGACAGACAGACAGACAGACACTTTGTCATGCCTATAGCAATACTGAACCTTATCAGTTCAGTTGTGCTAAAAATGATATCCTCAATTTTGCCGAAGGGATGTGATGATCACATCATTCTGTATGTTGACATGGAGATACAACATATTATTTTGAGATAATATAAGATGCTCGTAGGAATATTTGATTTATTTGTTTGCCTCAAGGCTGGCATCCGTACCTCAATATACAATATCTTGTGATTCTCGTAGGGATACCAGATTTATTTGCATTGTCATTATGATTCAAGAAGACCATATTTATTCACTTTTAGAAATAAATAAGACACACTTTACAAATACTCAGGGGATTGTATTTTCATAGACGTGTTAATTGAGGTCACCAATTGTATTATTACCAAGACAAAGATATATGTATATAGTTGTGGAGAAATCAACTCAACTTAATACCGCAAAGGAAACAACAGTCATAGAGGGTAAAGAAGTTGAGATAGTTGTGAATAATAAATATATAGCTAGTGACGTAATAGTGAGTTACATTGATACTAGTATTAAGCCAGCATTAGTAATATACACCCTTAAAATAAACATTTTAAACCTTTGCTATTATACTTTGTTCCAACACAAACCCATTCTCAGTTAAAATCAAGAAGGCGCATCCTTGAAGCAGTTCCTACACCACGACTTCAAACTTTACTATCTCCTACACCATGACTTCAAACTTTACTATCTCCTACATCATGACTTCAAACTTTACTATCTCCTACACCATGACTTCAAACTTTACTATCTCCTACACCATGACTTCAAACTTTACTATCTTCTACACCACGACTTCAAACTTTACTATCGCCTACATCATGACTTCAAACTTTACTATCGCCTACATCATGACTTCAAACTTTACTATCTCCTACACAATGACTTCAAACTTTACTATTGCCTACATCATGACTTCAAACTTTACTATCTCCTACATCATGACTTCAAACTTTACTATTGCCTACATCATGACTTCAAACTTTACTATATCCTACATCATGACTTCAAACTTTACTATCTTTTACACCATGACTTCAAACTTCACTATCGCCTACATCATGACTTCAAACTTTACTATCTCCTACATCATGACTTCAAACTTTACTATCTCCTACACCATGACTTCAAACTTTACTATTGCCTACATCATGACTTCAAACTTTACTATCTCCTACATCATGACTTCAAACTTTACTATCTTCTACATCATGACTTCAAACTTTACTATCTCCTACATCATGACTTCAAACTTTACTATTGCCTACATCATGACTTCAAACTTTACTATTGCCTACATCATGACTTCAAACTTTACTATTGCCTACATCATGACTTCAAACTTTACTATTGCCTACATCATGACTTCAAACTTTACTATCTCGTAATACTAAGGAGTGTTTATCTACTGTCATGTAGGCACCATAAAGTCCTAAAGCTGAAAGCCAGCTTAGTTATATATATATCTTTAATCAGTCTGCCTACCCACAGTATCAGAATAACTGGTGAATTATATTCCCTTGACAGTATCAGAATAACTGGTGAATTCCCTTGACAGTATCAGAATAACTGGTGAATTCCCTTGACAGTATCAGAATAACCAGTGAATTCCCATGACAGTATCAGAATAACTGGTGAATTCCCATGACAGTATCAGAATAACTGGTGAATTCCCATGACAGTATCAGAATAACTGGTGAATTCCCTTGACAGTATCAGAATAACCAGTGAATCCAGTATCAGAATAACCAATGAATTCAGTATCAGAATAACTTGTGAATTCAGTATCGGAATAACTTGTGAGTTCAGTATCAGAATAACCAGTGAATTCAGTATCGGAATAACTTGTGAATTCAATATCGGAATAACTTTTGAATTCATTATCAGAGTAACTTGTGAATTCAGTGTCAGAGTAACTTGTGAATTCAGTATCAGAATAACCAGTGAACTCAGTATCAGAATAACTTGTGAATTCCTAACCTCAGGGATGGCATGTCTGATGCATCTCCGAAGAATTGTAAATTCCCAGTCGTTAGTATCTCAAGATAATATCAGTCAACGGATTAAAGTGTATTGAAGATGCAACACCAGATGTTAATATCATGCATTAAAAATTGATTATAGGACTCAGAGAGGATTAAACGAAGATGCAACACCAGATGTTAATATCATGCATTAAAAATTGATTATAGGACTCAGAGAGGATTAAACGAACGACGTCAATATGACTTCCATTGAGGGATCTATAAATTATTCACAAGAAAAAGAAAGCTCGTTTACTTGTAAAATGCATCGCAATAGACTATATATATAAGCTATAATTGAACACGTATGATACTTAGATCAAGTGTTTTAAATGTGAATTCCTGAGAAAGTAACATTGGATAACAATCGTGGTAAGGGCTGAGTAATCAAGTGAAAGGTAAATGTAGCGTCTCTACAATGAACTGGTATATGTATCTCTGGGATATATGTGCTTTAAAAACTCCGACACGTCTCTCTTCACCTCCAGGACGGAGATGTGTCGGAGTTCTTGGAGCGTATATATCCAGAGCTAACTTGTACACAGTGTTTGCATAACCGTAGTATACGTCGTTAACGTTGACGTTGACGTTGACAAGCATGTATTATCACAGCTGATCACAGGAAAACACCACATAGATGGTGACCCCAATAGACGAAAACACGCACATTACTTACAAACTGAGAGTTATTTTGGACGAGACGTTTCCGGATCGATTCAAGTCGATGGTTACGACCGTTTGTTGATTCACAAAGGGTCTTAAGGGGCTGATTGATGACGTGCGGGCAATCATAAAGATTAACACTTTTACAGCGAATACCCAGAGGGAATATACTTACCCGGAATAACAGATCAGTGATGTCTCAAATGAATAAAAATAAAGGTTTTATACCGCGTCATTGACTTTGTACAATTTCTTTTCAAGTACAGTCAAAGTACCTGCCATGCCAAACCTTCGATTTAATTGACTGTAAAAGGTGACTCATCCTAAAAACAGGATATCCAGTTAAACTATTGGCTACCTGCGTATAAGTACGACAGTTATCTTTGGGGATATTTGATTTGTGTAAATCGTGTAAAGACGAGTATAAGTGATAAGTGTGAGAAATGAGTACGTCATTATCTATGGAATGTTTAACTGCTATCTACAGTCTAGTGATAACTTGTTGTCAAATGCCTAAACGTATTTCAGATTAAAATATAAGCTAACACTACACAGTTTAATGACATCTTTTAAACTGCCCGTTTTCCAAGGAATTAAAATTGAACATGAATTTCGTATTGCACTCGAAACCAGTTGACCTCAAAACAAAACGTCGTCCGGCTTTACATAAAAGTCTTACTACCATTGCTATATTTTATAGTTTTGCTCGATAAAAATCTTATAAAGTTTGCTACATCATATCGTCTGGCACAACAAAAATCTTACAATACATAGCTGCATTTTATCGTGTTCACAACAAAAATCTTATAGACGTTGCAGCTACATTTTCCTTGACTGAGCAATCTTTAGATGAAGCACACATACATGTTCACTGAAAATGATTAAAATGTAAAAATTTCTGTGTTTAAACATAGATCCTACACGAAAGGGTCTATGGTTTAAATTGTTCTAGTTGTCCCTCCAGACGATAAAATATAGCAATGTTAGTAATATTTTTGTTAGTCGGACCAAGTTCTATTTCAGGTTACCTGGCTTCTGTATGTTTAGCTTTGATATTGCATAGGTGATCGTTATTTAGATATTGTACAAGTTAGTGTCCAATGTCCACCTTTACATATACTTACAATATGTTCAAATGGTACGACGTCGTTACATACAGAGTACCTTCATCAGTCAGTGGAGGAGCTATCACAAGCCAGGGCATGTTTTCCGCTGACGCAACTCTCTTGGAAAGTGCCGTAAAAGAGTTGGTATTTTTACAATGATTGATGTTATACAGCTCATTTCAGGTTACCGTTCACCGGCTCTGTTTGATCCAAATACGCGGAAACCAATAAGAAACTGCATATTCGACAGGAAGTTAGCAAGATCGCAATTTTTTGCTACATTTTGTCTCTTATGAAATAACCCATTTAAATGAACTGCAACTAGACAAAGGTACGCAGGTGCCACTGTTTTGACATCTGCATTTGATGCCTAATCTTACACCGTGGCAGATAGTTCATTTAAGTTAGACAGAATGTCTCAAGAAACTGTATTAATTCAATCTTGCTATCTTAAAGTGTAGTATGTGCAGTTTCTCATGCACCGGTTTCTGTGTGGTTGTATCAAACAGAGCTGGTGAACAGTAACTTGAAACGGACTGTATATCTCTATTGCAATTGTCTGGTTCCATCAGAGCTCCAGTGTGAATAAGAAATACTAGCAATTACTTAGTGCTGCACAATGTCTATTTATTCAAATACATATTCGTTCCTACAAAATAACTACTTTTAAAGAGTTGTCATTTTCTATAGTATAAATTCGGAATTCAAAATTATTACTACGCAACAATCAAACGTAGAATAATCCATAAACTGTGAAAGAAAGAAAAGAAAGAAAGGTATTACTATGAACGAATAGCAAGTATCACTGCAAACGTAATATTATTTGAATAGAAGAGAAGTATCTAATGTATATATATTAAAGAAGTAAATAGAATGAAGTACTCACGGTGCTATGTAGCCATATATACAAAAGTTTATAAGCAGTTATAGCTTAGATAGATAAATGCAATATGTTAAAAACTTAAGGAAATATTCCATCAATAAACAAAAGTTGCAAATTGTTCATGAAATTGTCGACGGAAAATGGCTGAAAAAAACTCTCGTAATTGAATTTAAACTAATGCATAATTGGTTTCCACTTTAAGCAGTCTTTTCTCAACATGCACTGTTATTTCAATTGATTGTAATCCTTAAAACATAAAAAATGAGAAAATTGCCTGATGGAATTATACATTCCAATAATCAAAGAACTGAAAACACATATACAATTTTATAGAATGGAAGAGACATACATTAGCCCGAGGGCTGTCCTGAAGCAAGTATTTCCCAATTCTGAAAGCCAAGGGTGGGAATATAAGCTTATATGCTACATAACAGCAGTGAGGGTATTATGACATCTTATAGTGTCCGAATATGGGTAGGGAATACATGTAAATGGGTCGTTGGTTGTTTTTTTTAATTACTGATCACATTCATAGGCATTTTATATAATTCAATAACCGTCCCTCCATCGAGCTCTCACATACTAATCATTGACCCCCTGAACAAAGTTCAACCACAAATTTCTTTTAGATCTGTTCTTTTCGATCAATTTCCCTTTTTTTCTTTTTTGATATCCTTGGCATCAACAAGTAATTGAAGTTCTTCCTCAAAGTCTTGTCATGGCATGTGACACATTCGAACCGCATTTGACAGACTCCAGACTTGCCATGGCCATTTCACAATAACAATCCGCAGGGCTCCTGTACTAGTACTAGTGCCCTATACAAAATGGGTGGTGCCCACTGTATGAGAAACTATGGTTCATACAGTGTGACATGGTCTAAACCAATCACTGAAGCGTATGCAACAGTAATGTGTTATAAAATATAACTAAAGCAAATATGAACTATAGTGACAAAACATGTGCCTGAAACATCCCGCTACTTCAGATCTCTGGGCCATCATCTGATACATTGAAAAATGCAGCAGCTCCTCTTCTTGGCTATTAAAAACCAGTAAGGCACCATTTATTGTCAATGGTAATTGGAAATAAACAAACTTATCTCTTGTTTACACGGGAATGTATTGTTTATTTCCAAAGATATGGTGGTTGGAACAGCAGGGCGCATGTTCCAATTAAGATCACAACGGCAAAAGTGATCATGAATATACGATCTATAATCACGGCAAGAAAACGCCAATCCTCTATGTCCTGTTGATCAAAAAAGAAAAGAATGTTTACTTCATTAAGGCATGAGTCTGAAATACAGTCATTCAAATTATAATAAACTTTTATTATTATGATTTTAAAACCTAATATTTCAATTCCTTTGTATTCACAAGTTTTTAAGCATTTTCTGTAACTTAGTTCAAGAAAACGCCAAGCGATTATGAGCAATAATCAAGGAAAAAAATCACCGTACATGTTTGAAAACTTGGTCAAACTTAACTCATCTTAGAATTCAAAATGGCTATCGAATACTTTTGGGAAAATAACAGATTTTGTATTTCCTTGAAAACAAGATGGTGGACAAAGGATTTCTTTTATTATTTCCAGTGGATTAGGAACAAGCTTTCAAATGATAGTATTTGGGGAGAATTGAAAAACTTAGATTGCAGGGAAATTAGTCCCTGTAAGGTGTATTTACCTTTACATTGTACTGTTATGCATTAGTGCATGTATGTGTTTATTTTCGTCCATTAAATTTCCGCTTTTGAACTCTAGGGTTTCTGTATGAATTTAAACTTTCTTCCAGAATAGAATCTCAAGTGCTAATTTAGTCAAGTGTTAACACTCGCAATCACTACAAAAATACTTTAAACTGGTGATACATGCATTACTGAGGTTGTAAAATCGATACCTATCTTATGTCTTATCAACTAAAACCATAAACACAACATATTTATTCCTGTGAGATTTGGTATAACACCACATGAAATGCATGGTTGTGAGATTTGGCATAACACCACATGAAATGCATGGTTATAACACAACATGAAATAGATGAAAAACATGGTTGTGATTTTTGGTATAACACCACATGAAATACATGGTTGTGATATTTGATATAACACCACTTGAAATACATGGTTGTAAGATTTGGTATAATACCACATGAAATACATTGTTGTGAGATTTCGGTATAATGCCACATGAAATACTTGAATGTGAGATTTGGTATAACACCACATGAAATACATGCTATAGTTGTGAGATTTGGTCCGTCTGTACCCCCCCCCCCCGCCCACTCTATCAAATGTGCAGGTAAAATCAATATGTCGAAGAGCACCATGCCATTTTAGTTTACCTGTCAATATATTGTTTTGAAATAATCTGGGTTTTTTCGTGAATAATTTATGGCGAAGCCAGAGCACAACGAGTACTCTCAACAGACTGCGATGATGCCCCATTCTAATCCCATTGGATAGAAAACACAGGCACTCAGGCGTTTCGCTGTTGTGATCTATACATATTTATACATGTATCTATCTAGTGATGTCAGTCTGGTATACACAATCATACTCATGTCATTAAATCCATGTCCTTGTTACATATG
This sequence comes from Glandiceps talaboti, assembly GCF_964340395.1. Taxonomy (NCBI): domain Eukaryota; kingdom Metazoa; phylum Hemichordata; class Enteropneusta; family Spengelidae; genus Glandiceps; species Glandiceps talaboti. The sequence goes on along the minus strand of NC_135563.1, from coordinate 23,709,438 downwards.
ACAGGTAAAGGTTTGAAACAAATCAGTTTTAATTAAATATTATCAAATGATTTTCGTGTTTCAAACCCATTCCTATCTATAGCATAGCCTGCTTAACGCCGTGGTACACATGGAGCTAAAAAGTCCTTTGAGATTTTTAGTATCTGTATGATGAGTATAACTTAGTTTGCACTTTTTCGTATCTGTATCATGATTATAAATTTGCACTTACCGTATTTTCCCCTTCATCCGATTTCAATCTATTTAATAAAGAATGTGCGTGCTTCAGCATTTCCATTTCAAAAAAACTTAAGTTGTTTGGAATCTTTGATTTCTCCACCATCGATCGATACCCTTTGGCTAGATATTTCGATCTTCTAACGCCAAGTTGTTTTAAATGTATTCCACCTTCGTTTTGACGTTTTTTACTCCTTTTCTTTCCTTTGCAACATCCAACATCATCTCCAATTGCCATTTCACTCCTGTCAAGTTCTAACAGAGAACTGTGTCTGTAAACCGTGTCCGACTTCACCGAGTTTTCGTGAGAGCTTTCCTCGTCATTATCGGAATTTCTCTCTCGAAGCCAGGAGTTACTAATGCACAAATACTTTGCCATTTTATAGAATAAGAACTTTCTGAACCGTGGATTCATTTTGTGTATTTTTCCACTTCGACTGTGAATGTTTATCACCAGGATTGATATACACAACGACATCGTCACCATCGCCATGTTGAATAAGAAGTACTGACCAATCAAAGGCACTGTTTCAGACGTTGGCGGCATGATGTCTGCTATGATAAGTGTGAACACTGACAATGCGATCAGAAGTGAAATTGTCAATGAAATTTTCTCCCCTGATTCAGGTGGTAAGTAAAACACTAAAATAGTTAAGAGTGCCATGAATCCCCCTGGAATGATTATATTTATGACGTAATACAAAGGGCGGCGTCTCATAACAATGGTATATGTTAGTACACTGTACGTTTCTCCTGGACAGCATTCATCTTCCTCCTTAACAGTGACCACCGACGAATTTACAAAATCCCATTCCACATTGGCGATGTAGTTTTCTTTCACAATATGGTCATTCTTTGATACAAGCAGTACCGCATCGGTTGTGTACTCCCAAGGGCCGAAGGTCAGATCACAATACTGTACATCAAAGGGAAAATACCGAATATTTAAATAACACGCACTTTTTAGAGTTCCTGGTGGAGTCATCCATATTGTGCCATCCGAGTACACACTGGCATACTTCCATGTGTGCAACGAATAAGTTCCATCAATACTGAAAAAAACAAAATTTAGAAACAGTGGTATAATATGGTAATAGTTGTAATGCAAATGAAGCATTTGTATTCCAAGGCAAAATGCAACTTAATATAACATGTTCTTCATTGCATAAGTGACACACACACACACATATGTATGTATGTATGTATGTATGTATGTATGTATGTATGTATGTATGTATGTATGTATGTATGTATGTAAAACCCGAATCACTGACTTACCTGTTGTCTAACACTAAATCGGGATACCATAACCATTTGAATGGCACAATGGTGCCTTCAAGGCCACCGTAGTCTTCTGGATCCCAAACTAAACGGTAATCCTCCCATTGCTGTTACAAAAGTAAAATATACATGGCATTAGTTAATATTATTTCGATATACCATTTGCAACATCAAGTATATTTATTATTCCGTGTCTCTATTTTAGCAGCTTTATAGATTATAAAATTGGTTTGGACAACTGAGAAAGTAATTTGGAAATTGACATCGTCTTTGTCAGTGAATACATTTGTTTTGACAGCTGGAGACATTAAACAGAAATAATATTAACGTAGTTATTTGGACAATAAAGAGTATATTAAATTGGTATTTATGTTATGAATTGATTTCTTTATTTAGTCAGTTAAAGTAAGTAAACGATGAAAGCAGCTTAAATCGGGTAAACGTTACGTTGTATGCATGTATATAAGAACTGTATGCTACTACTTTATACCATGTTGTTATTGTTCCAGCCATGGATTGTTCTATGCAAATTGTTCATCCAGTGACTGCGATATGATTCTGGAATGACCTCATTTTAATGAGATTACGTCATTTTTGGTGACAAGCGCAAGGTCAGCGACTTCAGAGATTTCTCATGCCTTCAATTCAGCCGCAATACGTACAGTAAATTATGTAAACGCCACCCTATTAAATATATTTTCCAGCCAGTGTTGCAATCACCAATTTCCTCTCTTGATTATAATTCTTGTTCGTACTGATTCTATTTATTTGCAGTGATATAACGGTTTCTCAAGGTTATGCGCAAGGCATTTCCCTAAATCGACATCATTGACGGTTTATATGACATCCATGCCTGATTGTAACTACGCATGTGTCAGGTTTTCATTGATTTATCATCTCCAGTTCGTTGTTATCGTGAAATCGCATTACGTGTTATTCGCGTACCCCTCAAATATAACCACAGTTCAGATCTTTGTTTTCGTTTAATCGGACGAAGTCATAAGAACAAATTTTCTAACAACCAGCGACAGGCAAGTATTTACAAGCGGAACATGTTAGAAACAGCGAACGTAAATGAATTGGATTAATAACACTTGGCGCGTGCACTTCACACAGCATGTTTGAAGGACAGAGACTTGCATTGCATTTCATGGTTTGATAAGAACAGTTTTATGGTCATCATAACTCACAAACAAATTTCAAGTTCCCATGACATTTCATGTACATGTAAAGAGCATTTTTCATATTAAAATATGAAAGGAATACAAGTCTCTGTCATTCCAATATGCTGTAGCAAGTGTACAAGCTGATTTTACATGTGTTTAGGCGTAGTTTATGCTGCATATTTATAAGGCACTCGCAGTATATTGTACTTCTTGGAGCACACAGCCACTATTTGTAATTATCTGAACTCAAACCTGGTATCAAGATATAATTAAATAATGATCAGATGACGTAATTTATCATAGTATCAAACATGCTCAAGAAATCCCTACTATGCACTCAGTTGTTTTAACAACACCAGCAGACAACTGCAATGTTATAGAAAGCATGCATCCACATTAACATCATTTTCCAATACTTTAATTGAGGTTATTATAAACTCAGCTTGTGCCACATTACTTTCCCTCTTTGTAACAAGTGCTACTTGTAATGCTTGTCTGTCGCTGGTTATAGATTATTTTATGATGTAGGGGCAACAAGTGCTACTTGTAATGCTTGTCTGTCTCTGGTTATAGATTATTTTATGATGTAGGAGCTTTGCTCATGGTAATCTTCATATCATGTAGCCAGTCGGCCTTTGCGGTAAAAGGAACGTTCTGACATCGCCCATCAAGAATTATCATGTTACATTCCGTAAATACACTAAACGAAGCAATTAAATTCTTGATATCAGAACAGTATGACATTGGAAGTTTAATGGTCGGCTAATATACATGTCCAGATCGATGAAAGTCCCTTTGTTTGTTAAGAAAGTTGCACGTGAGTCGTCGTCTTGCGTTCACTACGTATAAACCTTCACCAATCCCAAGTTATAACCATAAAGTTGAATTTGGCTGATTTCCACGACGTCAAACTTTTCTATACGAAAAGGTCTTTAGTAAATCGTGGAAATCTTTGCTCAGAAATCTAAATAAGAGCATGGCATGACAGTACCGTGGAATCAGTGAATAGGAATGCAGGCCTTTAGATTTGCGTATACGAACATTGGGACAGAGTAGTATAGCGGCTGGGGATGTTTGATCCTATTTGTGACGTCACCATCAAACAAACCGTACTTTATCATGGTGATGTTTTTATGTTTACTGATATCTCGTCATTGTCATATTATTATACACAAAAATATAAAACTTGAAACACAATAATGACAGACGTTATAAAAATTCACCCAAATCACGATTATAAAAACATCAAATAGTGTAATAACAACAATACGAGGAATCATAGTACTGTCAGTCAGAAACGTCTAACTCAGTGATGATATAATACTTGTATGTAACAATAAACTAACGTTTATAATGAACAAATAATGAAATTGTTTTAGATAAATGGGAAAATGCTAAACTGAACTAACCATAATAAATTACTGAATATCGATTAATAGAAAATATAAACTAATACAATATAAGAATAGCTATAAATAATAATGACAGAATGATTACAAAATAACCTAATACAAAACAAAACAAAACAAAACAAAACAAAACAAAACAAAACAAAACAAAGCAAATTTTAAACAATGACTGGCAACCAAACAAAACATGTCAAGGCACTGATGCGATCACGTACAATATAAATGTATGTTCTGTATGTGCAATATATGCCTAGATATCTCACCTAGTGCATGCTATGTTTGTGTAATATATGCCTAGATATCTCACCTAGTGCATGCTGTGTTTGTGCAATATATGCTTAGATATCTCACCTAGTGCATGTTATGTTTGTACAATATATGCCTAGATATCTCACCTAGTGCATGTTATGGTTGTACAATATATGCCTAGATATCTCACCTAGTGTATGTTATGTTTGTACAATATATGCCTAGATATCTCACCTAGTGTATGTTATGTTTGTACAATATATGCCTAGATATCTCAACTAGTGTATGTTATGTTTGTACAATATATGCCTAGATATCTCACCTAGTGTATGTTATGTTTGTGCAATATATGCCTAGATATCTCACCTAGTGTATGTTATGTTTGTACAATATATGCCTAGATATCTCACCTAGTGCATGTTATGTTTGTACAATATATGCCTAGACATCTCACCTTAGGCTAGTGTATGTTATGGTTGTGCAATATAAGCCTAGATAGATATCTCACGTGGTGTATGTTATGTTTGTACAATATATGCCTAGACATCTCACCTTAGGCTATTGTATGTTATGGTTGTGCAATATATGCCTAGATAGATATCTCACGTGGTGTATGTTATGTTTGTGCAAAATATGCTTAAATATCTCACCTAGTGTATGTTATGTATGTGCAATATATGCCTAGATATCTCACCTGGTCTAACCATACGTTGAGTTCTATGCGTTGGTTTTTCTCGTCCTAGTTCGTAAAATAAAGAAATGTCAGTAATATTAGAAAGAGGAATAATCACGACATTTTATTCAAAAAATATATCATTAAAACAACGTAAACATGTTTCAAATGCAATTAAAATCAATCTACAGATAGAGGAATGTTTTAAATAAAAACATTGGTATTAGTTGATCCTTTCGTGATATATCTCATCCCCACATAGCATAGAATATTTGAATAGTTGATTTATGCCAATATCAGTAAATTATTTGTGTAAATAATGACTTATTGCCCCTCATCGTAACGTTGCTTTATATATCTTACTAAGGTTACGATCGCTTGGAAAAATAATGTATGCAATTACAATGTATAAATATTTATTGTACTATGGTTACGGTCGTTTGGTAAAACTATGTAAACAATTACAACACATAAATATTTATTGGTCTTACAATATAAATTAAGGAAGAAAGAATGAGACCAATGTTATATATGTCTTATCGGGAGTGTGGGAATAAATCCGCCGTCAGTGCAAGGTAATATGATAGATATATAACAAGAGTCTGTCATAATTATAAATGATATTCATGCAGCGGGGTTAAATTATTTTGAACTCCTTAAGAAATGTTAAAAGGTGGGGGTCAGAGATCAGATATGTTAAAATATTCTGCTAAACAGCAAATCACAAGGTAAATCCAAATAACTAGTTGTCAATACCTTGTTTGGGAATCATTGTACGGAAGCAGACATACTTCAAGTTGTAAATAGCTAGTTTTAACCTTACAAGTATTCATTCTTTACTAAATTCGTAAACATTCAATACTTAAGTTGTATCTTCTAAATAGAATTTGTACCAGCCGTTTTCGGGAAACGTGATCAGTTACACCGGGTCAGAATATTCAAATTAGCTGTATTTCCTACAACTTTTCATATGTGACAATGTCACGTTTGCAAAAATGGAAATATTATTATTAAATAAGATCACCAGGTCAGTAACATATCGTAATAATTAGTTCTTGTACCATAATGAGGGGTTCTATAAATTACTTAGAAATATTATTGTAAATATTCGTCCAGCTAGCAATTGCTCCTTCAATATAATCAACTCGCATTGTAGCCAGTTTAATATATTGCTACTATTCGGAAGCTTCAATTATACCACAACCGAACAATGACAGTAACCACGGCTAAGTTTTCAACCATCATAAATTGTTATGTAAAAGCTGTTTGGACTGGAATTACCGCAAAGACGAAGCTAGGCAGAATATTATCTGCCTACGAGGCAATCACACAAGCTGACGTTACGGACCTTAACGTTCCATATTTTAAAGCTAATTTGTTGACACTATTTAAAAATAGGTGTGAAATTCAATATAGTCACTATATTAATTTCATACTAATTAGACCATTTATTACAAACTATATTTGACATTAAACTTGTCGAGAGTATGAACAGTTAATTATTTACAAAAGATGAAAGATGTTGGACCGCCATGTCAGCTTTAAATTCCCTTTTGGACCGTGATTATTTTACTTTTCTACATCTATGATCGTTAAAACCGACTCGTTCTCTACGCTACAGTTACTGCAGCTATGTTCAGAGTGTGAATTGCTAGAGCAACCAAGACCTAATTAATAACCAGGGTCACAGTAGCATGACTTCCCACTGCATGGAGTAGTATTGAAGATGCCAAATCAGTGGGCCGTTCATTAGTAGTTAATACTTTATACAATACTATGAAGGAGGTCAGTGTGAATTCAGTGAGTTTTTTCTCCTGTACTAGGACTTTTGATCTAGCAACATGTGGGGTTCAGACTTAGAAACAATAGCGGATCCTCTAGCACTGTCCACTGGGCATGTCCTTTTAAAACATAATGCATCATTTTATGCTCATACAAATAAAACCAATTATTGCACGGAGCACAAAATAGAAAACGGTATTCTCAGAGCTCACAACTTTTCAGATACGGAATTTGTTCTCACATCTGATATTTTATCGAAATTCTGCTTTTGAACAATTCAATAATGATTCGTCGGTTGACAAAATGCAATTAGCACTTTTTGTAGTGAATTACTGCGGTTTGAAAACACACACAGATATATATAATGTATATATATATATATATATATATATATATATATATATATATATATATATATATATATATATATATATATATATATATATATATATATATATATATATATATATAACTCGGTGAGTATCAATCTGCTAAGACAGTGCTCTATACCGCAGTGGCAGAGCGTAATAGTTTTGGTAGTACTGGAACTCTTTCTTGGTTGTAACTCGGAGTTTCACGCATGGTGCGATCATCAGACATCAGTGTCTGATGATCGCACCATGCGTGAAACTCCGAGTTACAACCAAGAAAGAGTTCCAGTACTACCAAAACTATATATATATATATATATATATAATAACTCGAACACAAAACTAGCGAAAGACAAAATTTACCAAACTATCTACAACGGTATTTGCAATCTAGATTTTTTGGCAGTGCAATCATATATCAGTAAAGAAAACCTTCTAGAAATAAATTAAATGGCACAATGTCATGTAAAATACGAGGCGCAAGACTATTCATTAGTATGTAATATGTGTATCAGGTCGCCATTGTGAACCGGTTATATCAATAATTTATTGATGAGACAGTAATACATAGCTAACCTTTCGTTGGTAGTTACTCTTTATTGATATTTTACCAGATGGCATGATAGAAATGTTGACGCTTTGAATAATTACTTATGGCAACATAATACTTACCACATCAAGAATCTGTGTAATGGACAAACTAAAATTGAATAATACAGTATCTGAGATATTTGGTACTGGTCGTATATACTTTTCATATCCTTTAAAAATGATTTTCTGTAGTTTCTCTTCAACAGTAGCACCACTTGTACCTAAATGAATATATATATATATATATATATATATATATATATATATATATATATATATATATATATATATATATATATATAGAGAGAGAGAGAGAGAGAGAGAGAGAGAGAGAGAGAGAGAGAGAGAGAGAGAGAGAGAGAGAGAGAGAGAGAGAGAGAGAGAGAGAGAGAGAGAGAGAGAGAGAGAGAGAGAGAGAGAGAGAGAGAGAGAGAGAGAGAGAGAGAGAGAGAGGATATTAATAAAATCATCATGGAGTGTCATAATCTACCCACTTGGGAGTCTGGACAGGACGTCATGTTCTATTAGACATGGAATTGGATCGAAAGTAAAAGTATTAGCTTATATTTTACACGTAATGCCGAAGGTTTATGATTCTAGAAAGTCACAAAATAGCAAATGTGATCATGACCTTCAATACGCTATGGTCCAACATGGTACGTAGAGGATATATATATATATAACAATGGTAAGGTATTGTGTATTTGTGGTATGGTAAAATACTGATTTTTATATACGGTTAATTGATATATATATACTTTCATGTATTTATTAAGTCTAAAGATCTAGAACAATATCAAAACGAAAAACTGTCAAAATAATGTTTACGAATTGATAGTGTCTGATATTTAATAATACTGTATTGTCATATGTATTTGTACAATGAAATTTGTAGTGGTTCTGCGAAAAAAAACTCGATTTAAAATAAACATTTCAAACAACAATATTTACAGATTACTAAAACAAAGAATACATTCAGTAAAAACAGGACAGTGCAACAACATTATGACTCATTTACAATACGAACATCTGTTGGATAAAAACTGTTTTTGAAACGATTGGTTTTGGTTTTCAAAGATCTATAACGTGTACCGAATGGTAACATGTCAAACAACAGGTGAGCCAGGTGATAAATGTCACTGATGATAGACTTTGACTTCCTAGTAGTGCGGACTGTAAAAAGAAACTCTAAGGATGGGAGTTCATCGCCAATGATCTTAGCTGCTGTCCTATGATCTTTGGATGGTACTATCATACCAGACTGTAATGGAAAATGTAAGGACACTCTCAATGATAGCCCGGTAGAATTTCATTAAAATAACTTTGTTAATATAACCTTTAGACGTCGAAGGAAATAAAGGCGTTGTTGAGTTTTCTTGGCAATATGATTAACATTGCTTTTTCACTTCAAGTCATTAGGAAGGAGTGTATCGAGAAATTTGAATCTGGAACTATTTCCACATCCTTATAAAGAATTGTCAAAGGAATGTGATCAACCTTATTCTTTCTAAAGTCTACAATAATTTGCCTTTACAGTCTTTTGTCTTATTAACGTTTAGGCCTAAAAAGTAATGGTTTGGTTCCGGTTACCCGACCGCACCTAGTTTTTCACTGCCGACCCTAAACTTTTTTTAACGTATTTGAGAAAAAGATAATACAGTCGCAAAAATTGTGTGAAGTCTCGCGAGAAATAGTGGATGCGGAAACTGACATCAATTTAAAAGGACAATATAAAACTGTTCTTCCAATCTATAATGGCTGTACATCTGATGGAAGGAAATAAACAACACAGAGACCAAACAATGGAACACCTGAAATAGACACTCGCACAGAAAAAATATCTACCTACCCCACCTATTCTAAAATTGAGTGTAATCGGACCCACACAATGTTTTTTATTAGGCCGTACTTGCACATTATATACGACCACACCAGTCAACAAGTTTTTCCACCTCGAGCTCGATATGTTGACTCATTGTTTTTCAGAATAAAGCCTGTATTTAGTATGGTCGAATCCGAAAAAAGTGCCCCAACTTTAACAATCTGAGGCCTATTCAATAGGAAACCAAAACCCAGTTGCAAAATATGTTGTCGAAGCCAAGTCTGAGTAATTTCTCGTGAAGGTTAGCGGGTACTATGATATTAAACGCTGAACTATAATCAATGAAAAGGATTCTGGCATAAGAATTAGCTTTTTCGAGGTGATTGAGTACATGATGAAGAGTCATAGAGACAGCATCTTCGACGGAACGGTTTGTGCGATAAGCAAATTGATATGGGTCTAATGAAGGAGGAAGTACATACTTAATATGCTGAAGACAAGATGTCCAAATGCTTTCATGATCACCGATGTTAAGGCGACAGGCCTGTAATCATTAAGTTGAGAGATGGTAGTTTTTTTAGGAACAGGTGTATTATCGACTTCTTAAACAGAATGGGGACGTTACAAATACTAAGGTGGCCTATTGAAAATGCCAGTAAAACTGAAGGAAGTTGACTTGAGCATGCCCTTAATAAACGTGGTTATATCTGGTCTGCGCCAACCGCTTTCCTAATGTTCATGTCTAAAGAATATGGCTTAGATCGTTTAAGACATTGGTAAAACGTTAGCATCGGCAATATGAGTATGAGTTCTGGCTTTGTTACTTTGATTGTCAAAACGACTGTAGAAAGTGTTCAGTTCATCAGCCAGGTTTTTGTTATTCGTCATAGTTGATTTAGATTTAGATTTCAGATTTACTATTCGTTGAAGTCCTTGCCGCAAATATCTAGAATTACTTGATGTTAACTCGTTTTCAAGTTTGTCTCTATAGCTTCGTTTCGCTGACAATATGGCTTTTCATATCTGGCTTGTTTATATTTTCTGTTTGGCTATCAGTTTATGTTTTATATTTTTGTCAAACTAGCGTTTGTCGTTTGGATACTTGGTAACCGATTTAAGTGGAATGAACATATCCTTACAGGATTTATTGTAGTCGATGATAGACTCTGTGTACTCATCGTTGTTGGTTGCAGATTCTTGAAATACATCCCAATCGGTAGCATCGAAGCAGGCACGCAAGCTTTCGATAGCGGCATCTGACCACTGACGAATCGATCGTTGTTGCTATGGGCATGTTCTTGTTTCCAGGCATCTTTGCATTAACCATTGGATGTTTATCCATTTGCCTAACCAGCCCTGTTGTTGTCTTTATATATAGACCTTCATTTGGCTGTTGCTATGGGTATTGTTGCTAGGCAAGTTGGCATACATTTTATGAATCTTTATTCAGTTGTCTGCTAATTCCTGTAGTTATATTTGCAACGATCGATCGGTGAATCGATTCTATATGAATGGATTCAAGTGGAGACAGGGCTATAGTATTACATTGTCCCACATGGTGGCAATAATTTGTTATTTGTTGACATTTTACAGTCAGAATGATTTTTATATTATATCTTTTTGTCCTATAATCGACAACATTCCTAGAGTATTCCAGATTACATGTTTACATTAATGGTATAAGCTACCCCTACATTTATGTGGAAACATTCACTGCTACTAGAGATTACAATATTTAACTCTTTTACCGACCGATTAATCAATTTGTTCGTGTGGGAAATTTTCAAATATCGAATTTCGATTATCAATCTGTGTGATTGTTAAAAGACAGCTGCAAATATAACTCTATTTTTCTACTTGGTATAAGTAGCAGACACAAAGTTTAATTACTTTGATAACAACTATAAGCTTACATTTTCATGAAATGCAAGATATCATACCCTTAAGCAGAAAGAACCAACATGCATATGGAAACCCCAGTTCACTGTTGGGAAGGTATTTTGATTGCCATCGGCAATGGAGCTAAGCCAATTTATTTTGTGAAGTGCCAGGTTCCATCTATAGAGTTGACATGAATGTTAATGTCGCGTTCCTCAAATGTGTTTAATATGTTGGGAAAATTAGACAGTACTTTTCAGACGTATCGCTAAAAGTTATGAGGCTAATTTACTTTCAATATTTACGACTCAATTCACAAACAACACAATTCCGGTATTCGCATCACAACTGATATCGTTAAATCAAATAATTAACATTTATTTTTGAATGGCGATTACGTAAAGTGAATACAGATCTCACATTGCCCGATAGAGTTACTGTTAACATAACGTCATGCAGCTCGACTTAGACTTATCATATCATTTGGAAGTAGAAACGATTTGAAAGAATTCATCAAGGAGTATTGACCAAACAAAAAGATACGACTTGTAGACGTATAATTATGTCGTGGTATGTGTTCTTTCAAAAATGTGTTGTCCCTTCATGCTGGTTTCTTTGGATGAGCAATACAGCAATTCAAAACTATCTAACTGAAGGCTTGTGCCAAAATTTCAAACATAGTTTATAAATATTTCAAATGTATTCGTGTCATTAATCCGATCATTCAATCGTAACAACCACATAAGTTAAAAGAATATACTATTCAAAAGATATGGAAGACAACATCAGATTTGCTTTTATTTCGTAAAATTTCAAGTGTACAGTGTGTAAATAATTTAAACTGTAATATTGAAGTTCAAAGAATATTAGACTACTGTGGAAATGAATCATTAGAAATTACATTTTTGCATCTAGGAAACTTCAAACTAATCTTTCCGTGTAAAATCCCGATAACAGCTCATGCAACATTTTGAGAAAAATCGTTTGTTTTTTTAAAATGTACATTTATCCGCACTTTTATTTGAACTCGCTACTTTAGTTGATTCCAAAGTGCTAGCTTCTCTACCAACACTTTAAAAACTGAAAAGTTAGAAAAGAAAATCTTGTACATCGACACTTTAGGATTGAACAAGTTACACAAACGGAGGTTTTAGTATTTGGTATGGTATTGTGATATCAATTACATTTATCATATAGACCTATCATAAATATATTAATTAAATGATATTATTAATTTGATATTGATGTTGATATTGTACTGGGTATACCAGGTGAATAGTATGAGTATCTGTGTATGTTTACTGATTATGGGACCTTAAGAGAAAACAAGTTCATATTTGTACAGAAACCATAGATGTCAAAAGTTCATACCAAAGATAAGAGACAACGGAATGAATCAATTGACCAGGCTTTATATGTCGTTCACATCTGTGCAGTGATCTTATAGTACACAGTACTTTATGGGATATTATTGAATAAATCTCCTAATTTGTTACCACGTTTGTCAACAATTAATTTGATTACAGACCGACCATTTATTTGCGAGCATAGAAAAATTCTGAACAAATAATTTAATTCCACAACCTATATAATTGTTAAAATAAAGCTATATGTACATGTCCATGTGCCAGAGGTCACAAAAAGAGTGTATAAATGAAAACAGTGCATGAAATTCCATTAAACGTATGAAATCAAGATGCAATTCCTTTTAGTAAAACTCTTAGTATACCTATTAATATCCCTGGTGTATAGAAGTAAATTTCATTTAGTAAAATGCTACGTTTCATCGTTAAATTTGACGTGACTACAGATATAATGTATTTTTAGGTCAGAAATTTGACCGTACTTTTCTAGACGTGTTTAGAGGTACTTGCTATGAAATATCGCTATCTAAGTTAATTTTGTGTTTGTGTAATAATGCAAGTTATCAATACATTTATAATTACAGAGATCTATGTTCATGCATAACTACGTAATGTTATTGCATGTTCAAAAGTACACCAGGAATCAAAACCTGCAGTGTAAACGTTAATATGTGTAATTGAAAGACCGTGATAACAACTCTTTAAGTTATAAATTAATAATTCTAATAGTTTTACTTTTATCAAGAAACACTAAAGAATCATTAAGACCCCTCCCATAAACTTGAATTGGAGACTAACAGACACTACGTACATATCTGATTACATAAGGGAGCCTTCAGTAATTACAGGTGGGCCAGGGGCATTAGGGGATGGGTCAGATTTCACAAATTGCTTCTGGATGGAGAGTCATGTGAAAGAAAATTATATAAAGGGAGGGTCACATTTAAATTTTGCTCATTTTACAATCTAAATTTGCATTGCTTTGTGATTTGGTATCTTTCAATCTAACTGCTGCCACAGCCCACTCCTGTCACGTGGTACCGTACTGGTATACACAGAAGTTAATTTCATTTGTGAAGTGTTAGCTGTCAAGTGTGTTCTGTAGGACAGAAATGGACCGTACTTTTCAGACGTATTGCTAAACGTTCAGAGGCAAATTTATTATCAATATTTATGGCTCAATTCACAACCAATGTTCATCCTGTTTGTGAATCACAAATGAAGTCATTACACTAAATAATACAGACGCCACATTGGCAGATGGTGTTACTGTGTAATGACACAGCGCCATGCAGTTCAATACAGAGATTGTACTCATGATAGTTTCTTATATAATTTCAACCTTCGACATCGTAAGGGAGTGATCATGACGTAAAACAGCGAACTGTAACTATACTAGCCAACATTCTTTTAGATGAAAATTTAGATGTTATACTAGCGTTTGTGGGACATGCGTATTTCAAAAGTTTGCTCGGTGAATTGCGAAATATATAAATTCGATTATAAATGCAAAAGTTTGGTGACAGAGTAATTTGTCGATGAGAAGACAAAAATGACTTCCGCAAATATTCACGGCAGCACTCCGATTCCAAGGTATTCACTTGATTGAAGTAATTGTACACTGCATTATACACTACTTCAAAGTCACATGAAACGTTTCAGTGAAAACCAGACTCGAAACGAGACTCATAATCCAAGAATTCTGAAAAAGTATGGAGTTGTAAAAGGTATGGAGTTGTAAAATGCAACAACAGTAGACATAGAAAAAGTATGGAGTTGTAAAATGCAACAACAGTAGACATAGAAAAAGTATGGAGTTGTAAAATGCAACAACAGTAGATATAGAAAAAGTATGGAGTTGTAAAATGCAACAACAGTAGACATATATATATGTGTTTTGGATCACAAAATCATGTCTCAATAAAAAAACTTTTTTAAAAATCCATTAACCACCAAAATTCAAACCCAGGTGCAATTCCGTTTAGTAAAGTTCCAAGTAAGCATATCAACATGCCCGATGTAGAGAAGTGAATTGATTTGTTAAGTATTAGGTTTAATTTTAAGAGCTGATACGAAATGCTAAAGACTATATTCTGATGTTGTTTTTATCAAATGTGTTTTGTGGGAAAGATTAAATCGTATTTTACGAGACTTCGATTTATGATCTATATTTATCGTTCTATTCACAAACAATATTCATCCCCACTTCTAAATAACAAGCCATTTCAATAAATTGATAACATATTTTGAATCGTGATTACGTCAATAGAATGCAGATCCCACATTTACACCGTTACTGTTAGTTACAGAACATCATACAACTCAATAAGACATATTCACTAGATTATTATATAATTTACATAACCCTTCGACATCGTAAGGAAATATAGACTACCTGGAAACGTTTATCGTGAGATATTGACCAAATAACAGACGTGTCGCCGTATACTTATACACTAAATGTAAATGCTTTTGTTTCTAAACAGGTCTGCCTATGCGAACTGATCTCATTACATGAACAATACAGGCACGCACTATCTAAATTAAGTCTTTGCCCAATGTACCCTCAGCCAGGTTGAGTATGAAATATAACGAAAAGACATCCTTGTGCAAAGTACAGGTACACATTTTTCCAGCCTGCCAACTTTGACATTCTTGAAAGAACACCTTCAAAATCACGTGGCATTTGTATTCAGTCAAAAAGTCTTCAAAGGTTAGAATTTCATGGAACTTTGTGATCGACAATGTATGTTTCATTGTCAAGTACACAAAATTCACTGTGTATGATAGCCTTGGGAAATCCTTCTGTGACATGTATCGAACACATTGGGACGTACTGTCGACAGGAAAGCAATAGACAGTGTAAAGACACAAGTAATGCTAATTCACATTGGGACGTACTGTCGACAGGAACAGAATAGACAGTGTAAAGACACAAGTAATGCTAATTCACATTGGGACGTACTGTCGACAGGAACAGAATAGACAGTGTAAAGACAAGTAATGCTAATTCACATTGGGACGTACTGTCGACAGGAAAGGAATAGACAGTGTAAAGACACAATTAATGCTAATTCACATTGGGACGTACTGTCGACAGGAAAGGAATAGACAGTGTAAAGACACAATTAATGCTAATTCTCCCAAATTGTAAACAAGTGGGATTTGAATGAAGTTTTCATGAATATTCGTGTATTTTTGATTACGTGTTAGCACTAGATGTTTATTCAGATGGTGAGGAAACGTACTGTAACACCTTTTTTATGAATTGTGAACTATAGTTTGTTGATTATGACTAGCTGTCTATCCCTAATTAGGTTTGTTATGACTAGCTGCCTATCCTAGGTTTGTTATGAACACCTGTATTGTTGACAGGACTAAGTAGTCGGTTGGAGATTGTCGAAATCCGTTGATCCAAGAGCGTTTGAGTTAAACATAACTCGTGTGTATTTTTGATATGTGACCAGGACTTCACTATTCAGTTTCAAAGCGACGAGAACATACTTGTAAGAACATTTCTAAAGAACCTACCATCAAATCACAACATCCATACAGGTATATTCTTTATGTGAGAAATGCCAATGAAAACATAATCAAAATTCACTATTATTTTCCTTTAACAAGTTTGGGTCGTTAGCATGAACTAAATCTGGCTGCAGACCTAAATATTTGAAGGAACCGCAACGACTGTCAAAGGAATTTGGGAGATTGACAGTGTGTGATGGATATGATATGAGAGAGAACAAGTCTAAAGAAGCTAAGGGTATAAGCTACATCATAGCTTGACAGATAGTGAAGTATGTGTAGACATCGTATATGTTGTTTCATAGTTATACGACACACTGCGGTGGCAAGTTCAGTACCGTAGCCTGCGGGGGGAGGGGGGGCAGCTCCCCCCCTGAGATTTTGGAAAAATGAAAGAAAAAAGCGACTTTTTGAATACATAGCGATGTTTTTAAAATCGTTATTTGCGCGACGATTCCTAGCATGCGCGATTTAAATTGATAGGTGAATAAAGTCAAAGGTGACTGTACACTGACTCCTCGCTAATATGTATCTTATATCTCTATTGTACGCTGGCTTAACTTTGAAAAGAAATGTGCCAGTTAAAAATTGTAACTTTTTGCTGCATAGCAAATTAAATGCACTGTGCATTTTCCGCGAGTAACAGTAGTCTTGATAGTCTCCTTCATTTAAAGATAGCAAGTCGCAAATATAATGTCAGAGAGTGAAACTCCAAAAAAAGACGGAAAAAGTCGTTCAACGTGAGGTCTTCCAGATAATATGTAATACATAGAATAATTGTTTCAATTCTGGTATCTTATTACCATATTCAAGCATTGTAAGACTTAAGATTATGTCTATGGTTTGATATTTTATGCCTCTAAATGGCCTCCTATACTGTCTTATTTTCATTTGTTTTCACATTTGGAGTCGTCTCCTTCCAATCAGTAGCAATCAAGGTGATAATTGTCTTTCTCCCAAAACAAGATGGATGATGTCTGGCTAAGTAACCTCCCTGTACAAGTTAGAGCTAATTAGAGACATCTCCTTATGCATGTGAAATCCACATCCTGTCGAAAGTAATCTCGTTCGGAGTATTATTGTAGTTGGCTATCACTGTAATGCATCATTGTACCATATAATTGTATATCTCCACTGTAGTGTAGGTGACAGAAGGGGTGGCTAAAATAATGATTGAGTTTCATTTGACGGGGCTTAACATTTTTTTAGAAGAGAGGGTGAGAGGAGCTACAACATTTGTTTAACTGTCAATTGTGTACATTTCCTAACTGTAGCTATGCAGACAAATTGCAAGAGATAGTATCAAGATGATTGAATAAGTTCTATCTAAACTCGACCTGAAATATTTTGCTATCATTACATATGGTTTGTTTTATTCTTGTCAAGCATTTAAAAAATGAAATCTACCTACCTACCCAATGTGATGAGTTAGGTTGCCTGTTGACCAGCTTTTTTATTTTTTCTGGCCTTACATATGATATTTAATTGCGTATGCTAAAATAGGTGTTATGTAAATGGTATGCAAATTTATGTAAATTAGTCATTTCTCTAAATTGTAAATGCATGATTACACCAAGACAAAGTTCAAAAACAGCAGCTTGGCTGTAGATGTATTTCGCATGATAGTACATTCAAAGGAACATTATAATGCCAACACAAGTGCTGAAAAGTTTATACTATATTAATATGGCTAATACCACTAATTTACATATAATATTTTAAAGTACGTTTTTAACATAACAGTATTCTCGACCACACTGTAATGAAAGGCTTCAATGGCAACCAGGCTCGTCAGAAGTTGCATATGTACTGTACAAATACAAAGATAACGTTACGCATATGTATATGGTATGATGTTGCAAACGTGTATATTTAATAATGTTTCAAATTCCATAAGACTAATAAAATCAAAACTCAGATGCGATTCCTTTTAGTAATGTCTAAGTATATAATTATTATATTCATATTGTAGAGAAGTAAATTTCATTTGCGAAGTGTCAGGTTTCAACTGCCTTGTTAATGTTGTCCCCTAAATGCGTTTGCAGAGAAAACTAAATCGTACTTTACGAGAGACTTATTTGCTATAAATCAAGACTTCGATTGATGGGCTATATTTAGGGTTCTAGTCACAATGTTCATCCTGTTTGTGAATCACAAATGAAGTCATTACACTAAATAATACAGACCCCACATAGTGTTACTGTTATTGACACAACATCATGCCGTTCAATAAGACATATTCATGACAGTTTGTGATGTCATTTTAAACCTTCGACATCTTAACGACATTTTGATGACCTCAAAACATTCATAGAATGATGAGCATTGACTAAACAAACAAACAAACAAACAAACAAACAAACAAACAAACAAACAAACAAACAGACGCGTAATAATACATCGATGTAGGTGTTATGAATTTTTGTTTTTGTTTCTTCTGTAGAATATGAAACTTTTTATAAACTTTTTAATTATATCAATACAAGTTTGTACCTCCCGTGAGGGAAGTTTAATAATGTTATAGCTCTGTCTGTCTGTCTGTCTGTCTGTCTGTCTGTGGACTTCATATCTAACAACCTACTACATCAATACTAGTGAAATGTTATCCACATCTTGCTTATAGGACTCACAAGAGCCGATTAGGTTGATGTAAACATCGCATACATACATACATGACTGAGTCATGTCCATAGATAATCATTTCATATATTTCACTATAATAGAATATCGCAACTACCAATATATATACGGTGTAACATTTTCTATCCGTACGATAATGCCAGCAATTTGAAAACACTGAATT
>NC_135563.1:23320308-23385308 GCF_964340395.1 Glandiceps talaboti | reverse complement strand
GCTGTGTGCTAGATGTGCAGTACACAACTATGGTATACTAGGATGTGCAAAACAGTCATGCATGGCACAGAGGTGGTATTCCACATCCTGCAACAGGCATGTTTTTCACAACCATGTACCAGGGCTGTGGAAAATCATACCCTGTAACGGGGCTGTGAGGCACACAGCTGGTATATAGTTGTGCTCTTCTTCCTAGCACTAGGATGTGGCCACATAGTCCTAGTGTTAGGATGTTCAAGGTTCCCTTATGTAAACTGTACAGTGATACTTTTGTTCAGCTAAATAAAAATAAAGTTCGATAATAAATAATTAAACTAAAAATTGATACACTTAGTCAAAGAATATTGGATATCAATCTTCTGAACCAAGTTACATTACACCAGCTTATATTCATATTTTCTGATGTCATATTGGTTTGATGAACCCATGATCACATTGTTATTCAACCGAAGATTTCCAATTTCAACAATTCTAGTACGATCATGATAGAATTATTGGCGACATTACACACGCAGTAATTGTATTTTATGTGATTTAGGTTTATGATGCTGTGTGACAGTGTTAACAATACATAAATGGCGGTTTCTTAAGTCATTGTTATGCATTCTGGACTTCATTTTGTTATTTTGACATTTGAGTGAAAGATAACTATATCATAGCATATAGAGGAAAGATAAGGACGAAACAGTGACGTGCGTAGAATAATAAATAAAACTTTCTTTCTAGGTTGAATCATTTGTAAGATTAAGTCTTTGAAATGGAACTTTAAGTAAAGGCTGAGGTGAATGTAAGCAGAAAAACCGAAAATCACTTCACCTCAACAAAAACAAAACACGTTTTCCACGACAGCAGGACAAACAAATATTGAAAACAACAGTTGATTTGGAAAACGAAGGTATCTTAATGAGGTATATGATAACGACCCTCCTTCAGAGCACTCTCCTACAGTTTTGTATTACCGTCTTTTATTTGAAGAATCTGACATGGATATAAACTTAGACAGTCAGTTTTTGAACTATAAATTGATGACGTAACGTCTGTAGAACACTATCCTCATCAGTGTTTATGTGTTGATTAATTAATTAATTAATTAATTAATTAATTAAGGCGATAATTAGGTTTACCACCGTGCGCGTGACGAAAAAGTCATAGAATCTGCCGGTATGATTATTTATTTAGGGTTATCAAATTATGGTCATTTTGGCGATAACTTCTGTAAGGATAATGATAACATAATTTGAGACCATAGCATATTCTTTTTAGTCTTAAAAGGGAATACTAATGAAAACAAACGAGAACAAAACATCCATGTATTCATAAGCTTACAAAATTAGAGTTCGAGTCACCTAAAGTTAACTACGGAGACAAGACTTTTGAGTACTTCAGAAGTACTTTCATTAAAGTTTTAAAAGATCTGAAGTAGCTATATCGTTGTTTTGGTTACACTAGAAGAAGTGGGAGACAGTAGTGATGGTTTGGGGATTTAATGATGAAGATATATGACGTCAAAATTAGATCTGCAACCGGTGGCCGGTACCACGGGGAGCGATAAGGCAGCTCTCCGCTATCGGTGGTTGGTGGCGCAGTGACACTGCCGTATAGAAAAATATATATATTTCGTTACAGCGCCGCCAATCTTTCTCGGCGAGAGGTTGTTTGACATTTGCATACCTACTCTAGATTCACAAACCTCCTTCTGTTTGTATCCCCAACAATTGTCTGATGACCATGTTTGGTAAACATGTTGCTCACGTATATGCAAATGTTTCCATGAAATACACATACAACAAACAACCATTTAAAGATCGTACTGGATTCGCATTAGTTTCTAAAATCGCAAAAAACATCTCTCAGGCTTGTTTTATGCCAAACTCCAAACCACTATTAAACACTAGCGGTAATAAAATTGGCGTGACTGTGGAAATTTAGGAGATGTGTCGCTATCGTATTAGGGTAAAGATGACTAAAAACAACACATATTCATGAGTGCAGTAAACTTACAATTCGAGGTCGAAGTTTGTTGAAACACAACATTTTAATCGTCATTAATATCTAGTCTGAATATGAAATATTAAGGTTTTTGTTTTTTCGATATCATTTTGCCTGTTGTTTTATTTTGTTATCATCAAATATTTTGGTAGCTACATTTTTAAAAAGTTGGTAAATGCTCTGCCTTCTATCTATTGTCACCCAGCTAACCAATGCATGTAAGAAAATGTCATTTTCCTGAGGACAATAGTCGTCAAGGCAACACGCGTGATGTAATACTTGATAAGGTCATTCACCTAGTACTATTTTCAATGCTGTCGTTGACCGGCATGTAACAATGTAAGTGTGTTGTAAACACTTTGAGGGAGTGTTTTCTTTAAAAGTATACAACCATCTTCTTCGACTGGTTTGTTAGGGTAACAGTGGGAGAAAACGTCATTGCATCTATAATATGACCAAAACATACCCTTAACTTCGTTTATAACCAGCTTCCTCTTCCTGGCCTTATCGTTCGTATAACCCAATTATCAGCTCGTAGAGCAGTTTACTTTTCACACGTCTTAATCATGGCTGTTTTACGGTTTTTATTTGAGAGCGCCATGCTGGTAATACGGGGGCAGAAAACCACTAGAGGTCGTCCTGTTTTGGGCCGACAATCATCCCAGCGGAAGATGACACACTGACCAAGACGAACCGCAATATTTACAAGCATCATGTGATCAAGTGAACAACTTGTAGTGTGTGCAGTTCCCGCCACATTTTTTGCTGACCGAAGTGCATTTCCCGCCAAATATTTTTGCCGACTTAAATGTACAAACACTTATTCTGAAGCAAAAGAAAGCACAAGATTTATCACGCTTTAAAGTAAAGTTTAGGTTGTAGAAACGTGTTCATTTCTGGCCTTCTTTGTCCAACTTGTCAACGCTTCAAATATCTTTTGCTTTGTTTCAAGGCCTTCAACCATGGAAAATCTAAACAAAGTTTGACAAGTCTCGAGAGTACGAATCTCATAATGGTGGTTTAATCTTTGTCGGTGCTGTCCTGTTGATGGACCCATCAGGACTTCATCAATCTTCTAAGACAAAACAATAGCAGAATCTCCCTTCGATGCGTCCTTGAGACAACTCAAGGAGGTCTCCTTTCGGCCCGAGATTCACAGGTGATAAAAGAAACCGGCTTGGTGGGAATCCACAGAAATTCAAACTTGATTCGAATCATTAATAGTTTCACAGAGGTTATGCCGGGTCATTATCTCGCCGTCTTGTGATGATTTGACCGCAAAGAGAAACATTTGCTCTCGTTAACAGTGTATCATTTAAAACTATTTCTCACCAACTTGCTGTATCATCGCTCCTAATGATCCCACCCCGAACAGCTAACTAGAGGTGACGAAAGTTGTCTATTAATGTTTCCCGTCACCAAAACCATTATAATATTGACCTTGCTTGGGGGTTGTGTGTCAGAAACACCAAAGTTCGATAAAGTTTACCTACGTTTTGGGCTGTAAAGTAATCAACGTAAGTAACACTAGACAATCCTAGTAAACGTTTACGGAAACCGTTGTTTTACAAACTAACCATTTATCACACGTATCAGTACAAAGATAGCCACGATTTGGTGTATGTGATAACTTCTGAAAAAACAATATTTGAAATTGATTTATCGCGAAGAACATTGTATAATATCCACCATCACTAATCTTCAAATGTATTCAAAGATTACAGCATACACAAGAATTCGAAGACTTGTTCATAACCTTATATAATACACTGTAGATAATTATATAATCGAAAGGATTGGGAACCAAACTTTGTAATAACCCGAATTGAACTATGACGTGACGTGATAATTAAATGTCAAGTATTTGTAAGTTAATAAATAGTATTTGGTATTATTATACGAACAATGTACAGCCTACAAAAAACAAAATGTAGAACAAAATGTAGGGTGAAACTGAGAGAGAGAGAGAGAGAGAGAGAGAGAGAGAGAGAGAGAGAGAGAAAGAGAGAGAGAGAGAGAGAGAGAGAGGGGGGGATAGGTAGAGAGGAAGGGAGGGGAGGGGAGGAGAGCGGAGAGGAGAGGAGGGGAAAAAGAAAGAATACAGAGAGACATATATAAGGGAAGATTGAAAGATGCGGTCAAACTGACAGAGCGAACAAAATGATATTTTCTGAGTTACTACACATTTATTTCGATAGAGAAAGTGTTATACAGAGAGACTATATCACGGTATCACTGCATGTACATCTAATACTGAAATATGTATGCCACACAAATAGGGGTTATGACCATAGACGAAGGCATGCTGTGAGTTGACATCACAATGATTCGCATGAACTCAGCAGTATGTATGTGTTAGACGAAGCCATATCAATATCAAACAGGGCCCTACTTTATAACCGAACATGAACTGAACTAAATGAATTCATGATAAAATTAATTCCCAGCTTTACTTTGTGACCTCTAATTAATATTGCCCTTACACAACTTTGTTTGCATTATTTGGAGTAAATGATATTGGATTGCAAGCCGTATAAAGGAATGTTTGACTGTGCACGCTGTGTGGGGCTAACATTGAACACTTTAATATCGTGTATCTAAAATATTAGATAGCCAGCATATATACTAGGAGTGCACAGGGAAAGAATTTATTTCATGGGTGTCTTGAAGTGTGTGTCATACTGGGTAAATAAATTTGGCAAGTGTGATAGTTTCTATACCATCTCTCATATCGTATTTATATCTAATACGTAGGAGCACTAGACAGTTTTAAGTCGAAGGGGAAAATGAATGAAAGCCATGATTTCGTTACATTGTAAATCTCCTTAATCCATAGAACGTGACTTGTGCATATGTATAACTTCCTCTACCTTCACGGCTGATTATTCCCTAACTTATTTAGGCGAAAGAACAGAAGCTGATTTGACAATAGTAACGAATCTTTGGCTAAATTTCAAGGCGATGAAGTCGGGTATTGAACTTTTCATTCTCCCCAGTAGCAACTATTAATCTGATAACCTGGTGTTTTTCATCACATCCTGCACAAAAAATTACCAGAACAAGACTTTTGGCAGAGTTACAGCTGATCAGCTCGTACTGACACAGATGTCCGGCACTACTTTAAGTTTGCTGTCAAAACACCGATTCGAATTACGAAGACAGGCCAAGAAACATAGTTTCTTATTCATTGAGCAGGTCGACAGCGACACGTTTTCGCGGGGGAGGGGGACGGATAATTTACCCCAAAATACGTAATTGGTGTTAATCATACCTGTTACTTTATGATTAGACATTTCCGCTACATGAAACAAGATGGGTCCTTTGAGTTAGCACTAGATAAATATTTAGTTTCTAGTGATTTTACTTTCACAAGGTTGTTGTATGAAATAGCATCACACGTCAATGGGTATCCAGACTATATACATTAAAGGGGTTTCAAGACTATTACGTCTGTCGGTGACACATCTGAATAAATCAGAATAGTTAAAAATACAATTTATAAAAGTACTAAGTACAGAGAGAAACACCGTACTTAGTGTACGAGGAACGGAATGGAATACTTTGTAACAACTGGGCAATATCAAGAAAGAACGCTATCATCACCACACTGGGTACAAAACAATTCTTTACAGGACATAACCATTGTTTTTAATAGACTTTTTTTAAGTGAGCAGATCGTCGTTTTATGTTGACAAGTTTTCTGCAATAAGGAACACAACAGAATAGGTTAAAGCCAATTGTCAATGGGAAATGATGTAAATGAAAATTTATTGCGGCAACATTAAACTAGCGAGAAATGAAGCCAAGCCATTGGCCATGAAACTGACGTTGAATTTCACAAGTATGACGCAGTTTGATGGTATATAAATTGCGGTATATGAAGAAATATATGTGTGCTTGCTTTATTTCATAATAATTTATTTGGTGTGCAGCGAACCGAATGACGCAAATGTTCGCAACTCGTTTTTATGTCCCTTATCGTGACCATACAAACAATTGACCAATCTACACAATTATGAAATATTTCATCTCTCTTCATCATCCCGTGTTTTTTCGGTAAATTACTACATGTCAAACATCGTCCCAATAAAGAGTAATGACTGACCGTGCATCATAATTGCATTTTTATTTCTCTGATGGAATAGGGGTGTCACTATGGGATTTATCAATGTTACAAGACCTCGTATGATACGATGGGTCGCATATCATACCATTCAGTTGTCATTAGTCGAAGATACTATCACTCATAAAATTCCTTAAGTTCTGCTCATAACACAAACAAAAGGGTCGAACATGAAGTCATCATTACTTAGTTTTTGACGTGAAACTTTGCTTCAAATAGTAAAGACGGAGAAGAAACCTACAACATGGAGTCCCTCCGGCCCTGAGACGTGCTGCTGAAAATTCCATCAATTAAGTTAGTTGAAGTAACACTAATAGTTACCTGTCAAATTCTCTTTCCAAACATCATAAATGAGTATCTAGAAATCTATAGGCCGTGTACATACTATGAATACTATATTAAGATTGGTCAAATGATCTCTCTCGTCATCCCACTGTGTATTCGTATGTCATCGGACACCATGAATGGAACTAGCAAGAACGTAAAAGTATCCCCAAGTGTGTCAGATTAATTGAAATGATAGGATGATTCACGGCCCATGATTAAACGAAAGTAACTTAAAGGGTACGGTAAACTACTACTAGCAGTATGTGGCGAGCCGGAAGTTTAATACGGTTAAATGACTTCCGGCGAAATTGTACACATGTCCATTGCATTGGATATGCATATTACAAGTAGAATTCTACTACTATGGGATATTGCTCAGTCGGACTTACCATGCTAGAATTAGAAATAGATATATTGGTACAAGACGCGGGGGTACCCCTCCCCTACAGTTATAATGCTATATTATAAAGCTGTTATAGTTTCTATGACGGAGATTTCTTACTTAAAAGTTGTTGAGAGTCCAAAAAGACGTATCGAACTGCCAAACAATTGGAGTGTGAGACACCGCACAAAATTATCTCCTACATATCTATCGCTATTAATAGCTTCTCTTAATTCATCGACGTGTCAATTTAAAATCATTTTTATCACTGTCGGATCTTTTCGTAGATTTGTTGTCACTTTCATGTGGTCCGCACAACCGCGACTGTTGCGGTTTACCCATCGACAATTCTTTACTTTATTTGAATTGGTCAATGACATCCGTCAAAAGAATGGGGCAGACAAGCCTACAATAGATCGGGGCTAAGTACAATCAAATAATTTCCTCGCCAGACAGAATTAAGAACACACACAGAGAGTTTAATAAAATTCCACACTTTAGCCTTTATACAGTATAATATCATGCTTTGTGGCCATCACAGTAACAGTATCCATATTTTGCTTCCATGCAATCATGCAATGACATTCCTAAAAAAGTCAATATTAAATTGTCAATAAACCGTAAACGGTATTTGAAACAAATGGGATATTTAATATTTAATATGTAGATGAGTGGACAATTTTCTCTTGAAATAAAAATGATTAGATCCCACTTAGTAAATATTCAGTGTATAATGCACATCCTTATAAATGAATCGACATGACGCCTCAGCATAGCAAAGAAAGAGGCGACACACTGTACAATGGTAGGTCCCTTGGCGTCGTCTTATGGTCCTATAAGTTGGTCATGATTCCAATGATTGAATAAATAGGAGAAAACCTAGGCCTCTAGATTCATCTTGTTAAACACTGTTTGCAAATTTTTGACACGCGACGTCATTTGTACAGTTCCGGATAGTGGGCGTGGCACACGATGCATATAAATCTGCCGTCTGACTCTCAGGTTCATCAATTGGCAGAACGACGATAAGCGGAGAACACCTGTGTTTCCTCTCTCTGGTGATATCTTAAAGTTCATCTAATAGAAGTAAACGTGTAAAACTTGAAGGAAAAAAATACTACTTCACCGTAAGAGAATATACTACGTACTCGGAAAGAACCGAAGACTATAGACGTTATTGGACATGGAACTTTCAATTTCATACCTTAGTCGATTTTTCACTGTAATAGCTGTTTTTATCAGTACATCTTCAGCGAATCCAGTTAGCGACGCTACCAGTAAAATTCTAGCAGCATTGTTTTCAGAGGAACGTCCACTTATACGTCAAACGCGATCAGGTCCCAATGAAAGGAGATTGTATGCATCAAGTGGCTTCTATCTTGAGGTGTTACCTAGTGGACTTCCAGTCGGTGTAAGAGCAGACAGATCGCAATCAGGTTGGTATCTTATTTTACATGTTGTTAAGTTTGTTCTATCCTGAATTAATTCATTTCTTCAATTAATCGCCAATTGGTTACCCCATGTTTGTACCCTAAGGGTGTTGATTCCGCTGGTTTGAGTACATTTTGTGCGGGAACACTAACATTGCCCACGCTTGTCTGTATACATGATATAGCTTTATTGTGGTTCAAAATTCAAATTTAACAAACGCACCTGAAAGAATAATTTGGGTGGATCTTGTTTGTTGATCAACCCACCCTAGTAACGAGGAAGGTCCCTCCCTTCACTGTCAAGTGGCAACGAACCAATACTATGTGTGTACATTATAAGCTATACATTCCATCAAACAAACAAAAAGTGTATTGCAACACCATTGAAGTAACTATTTCAATCGATTCGGTATTTAGCATCGAATCAAAAATAACTTCGGCACGAGTGACTCAAGAATTAGGCTTTCAGATTGTTCTCAACGGAGACTCCAAATTATTTTCTCCATTTCGGAATATTTCATGCTTGGTGAAACGTTTGGAATCGCAGTTTCTTCAATATGTTTTAACTGTGTCAGCGTAAGTCAATTGAGGTTGTCGGAATTGAAGAAATCCGATAGGGTGTACTTATGCTAAGAAATAGACACGGGTTGTACATTTCATTTGTCTTGGAACCGTTATGTGTGTACGTCACGCACGTGTTCTTACAATAAATCACGACGTTGTATCAACATTGTCACATGCGGCAACAAGTAGTATAGTACACCAGTATGCATGGCACACCAGTAGTAAGTCTCGTTCGTAGCAAGCAAAGCAAGGAACTCACGCTTTCTAGTTCTACAGTAGAACATTGGAAATTAAAAAAAAACTCAATGTAGAACTTTATAGTATGAGATCATAGTTGTTGTTGTATACTAATGATATTATATTTTTCTCTCTTCCTTTTAAAATCTGTAAATACAGCGCTGTTTGAAGTCGAATCACCTATGATTGGGTTTATGAGTTTTAGGCATATTGCTACTGGCCGTTACCTCGCCATCGACGAAGAAGGGAATGTCTTTACCTCGGTAAGTGCAAAAACTAATTTCATACATTATAGTATTCTTTGATCCAATTACTTAATTGATATATACATATAACTCAGTACAAACATTCCGTGACCACTAAATACGGAAGTGGTCGATACGACACCATGTACTCTACTGTCAGTCACAACAATAATTGCACTTCCGTCGATTTCGTCAACTAGTTGTGTCATGTATGTCCTCACTGTACATATCTAAAATAAGAGGAACTTACACATATCATTTTTAGAAAGTAGAGCAATTTTTGCTTCGCTCAGACTATGAAAAAAATAAAGAAATTAATTAAATTAAAGAACACGTACAAAGGCATCTTTGAATAATTACATTTCCTGCCGTGTTTAAAAGGGATTCACCGAAATATTTTCAGAGTTCGCACAGGAGTACGACTTTTTCTACGTACTATTCTAACTACGTCTGTGCCGTCATTACCACAGTACTTTTTACTAGAACTCGTAGCAATATCTGCTTTGACCATAGCGTCTGTGACGTCGGAGTGAAAGAGTCCCAGCGGGCTCAGTAATACGATCAGACAATATGTTTGCCGAAGTTATCGAATGAGCCTAGTGAGCATCACTACAGAGTGAATATCACAGCTAGCTAAATACTACTACAGAAACGTTTAAACAGTGACTCGCGTCATTTGGTCCTCATTAATATACGAAATAAAAGATGTTCGTACCAATAATCCTGGACAGGAAGTACTTTCTGGTGAAGACCTGTTATTCTACACCCAAAGTATCTTCTTCAAACAAACGCGAAGGGCAATTCACTCACGCTTTGCCTTCATTAACTAAATTTAGTAATCAGCAATCTGTGATATTAAAATATAATAGAATATCTCATAAAATTATGTCAGCTTTTAATAAGCAAGTGATATTATCTACACGTGATGTGCCCCGGGCCAAGGTTTGAAATTAGTTGAGCAATTTGAGCTTATAGTTTCTCTCATAAATAGTACTTTTTCCACCGCCAAAATTATCAGAAAGGCAACATGTTCGATAACTTCGTAGAATATATTTACTTTGCTTTACATTGAAATGTAAAAATCTTGTGAATTTCATCTTTTGGTCTCACTATGTTTATGGTTTTTTCTTGTGTTCAGACATGAAAATGTAACACGAATGTGAGACAAAAAAATCTAAAATACTCTATTTTGATCTCTTACAGGAACGGGCGCCATTAGCCTGTATGGAGTGTTGTTTCAAGCACGTCCTTGTATCGAACCTTTACCACGTGTTTTCGTCAGTCCTATACCCCTTTCTAGACCCCAGTATATTTACGACAGCAGAGGACAGAGGGGTACCTCAATTTCACCTCGCCATTAACAAAAGGGGAGAAGTAAGAACGACGTCAAACCCAAACAAGAGGATGTCACTATTTCTACTTCATTAGAAGTGAACTTTTAATCCCTCCTTATAATTTCAAGATGGAGCATGCGTAATGGACCAAGGAAGGAGAACATTTGCATATTGATTTGAATAATTATATTGCTGCTTGAATACAATCCAAACTAGATTAGATACCGTCAATCAGAAGTATTAGAATGCAGGGTGTAGTCTCAATTAGATGCAGGGAACATATATGTACGGAAAACAATTGAAAGGTAACCATTACTCATATGAAATGATTTGGGTAGACGAATTCAATGCATTCCAGACATCCAAGGGTGTACTTTGATTGATTGAAATAACTTGATAGGTCTGGCAGATAGTGTGTGATCAAAGCTTTAAGCAATGTTAGGTATTTTAGTGAATGCACGCCAATGCAATTCAAACCAATATATTTGAGTCAAGTAGCACACTGCTTCAATGTTAGACTAAGTAATCCACTGCCTCGATTTTAGAACAAGTAGTCCACTGCCTTAAAGAATTTTAAAGTTTTTCTATGTTACCCCTGAAGTAATAAGCACATTCCCGTCTGAAATATTTTAAACAAAATTCTTGTATTTCTGTAAAATTGTTGGCACAAAATGAATCCATTTAAGAGTAGGATTGCAAAGATTATCGTAAATAATAGATTTGTGCCAAAATATTTGTGTCAAAATATTTTGTTCACAAGAACAAAATATTTCGTGAAATAGAGTTTCCATATTTGAACAAATGCTGATGGGGTTGATCTGAAGGGTTGTTATTGTTGTTGTTATCATTGTTGTTGTTGTTGTTGTTGTTGTTGTTGTTGTTGTTGTTGTTGTTGTTGTTGTTGTTGTTGTTGTTGTTGTTGTGAAAAATGCACGTTCTGAAATGTTTTGTAAATATCAGTTTGAAATTCAGACGGGTATATTTCAGAACATTAACAATAATAGGGGATTGTCGCGCCTGTTTTTATATATACCACACTGTAATCATTTACTTGTAGAGAGATGTAGCTCAACTGTATGCCCCCATATCTAAAATGACTACCACTTTTCATTATAAAAAAACAAACATTCTCTTTTATATGAAACAAGTGTGGCGATCCCCATTTTTGTCTTTTTCTCATTGACTTCTTCTTGACACGAGCTTTGCCATGCAAAGTTTCAGGAAAACTGAAATGTTTTGACCAAGTTTTTTGGAAATTTTACATAATACCAATCTACCTGTATAACAGAATCCTCACGATCTCCAAACTTGAACTTGATACATTTTAGATCCACTTAATCCAATAGAAGTAGGTTACTACCTTAAACTTGAACGACGAACCATTTTTTAGTCTCTGGGACAGGGATACTGTTAGAAGTGGACAAAATGGCTATCAATTTTAATTTGAAGAGAAAAACGATATAGAGTTTACGTAGGCATTTGTTGGTTAGCAATCGTTAGACACTTGTATAGACAAAATTGGGCCTAAAACATACATGCATATCATTAGAGAAATCACTCCTTTAGGGAATGTGTAAAGAATAAGTTTAAATATTTATAATATTTTGAAGAAACGACCGTCTTTTTTCACTGCCTAAGATGTGAATATTGATACAGTGTAATTATTTATCGTTTTTTTAACGATTATTTATTTGTGACGTCATCGAGGAGGATACCCGACCTGGGTCTAAAGGGTATGTACTACACCTTCAGTGGCCGTATGGACCAACATGCCTTCGATTCTAAATCCAGGAAAACTTCCTAAGGACCAAAATATCACTTTTTTAAAAAGACAACGCTTTGAAGCCGTTGATTTTGAAATTTTATTTATTTTTGATGTATATATTTCTATATCAAGTCGCTCTCTCAGAACGTCATGTCATTTCTTAAAACTTCAAGTTGATGTTAACGTAAAGTATCATTTATTTATTGTTGACATGACAACGCCAAAATTATTTATTAACCGCTTTTGATTCATGTGTCGAATTATTATTTTATGACTTTTACAATCTTTATGTCTTCTAACTTATTTTATCGTCAACCACTGTATGGATGATAACTTGTATTTAACTTACTTGTCGACGAAAGATGTCGGTAGTTGACGTTGAGCAATAAAAATGGATTTAAAAAAATAACGTGGTGAACTGTGTTCTTATATGTGCAGAAAAGTTTGTTATAAGTGACTTTAAGAATGGCTACAACAGTCTGTAATCAGCATCCTCTTTAACAGAAAATGTCGTCAGAAATCTGATTATGAAATATTTGTCCTTTGATACAAATCACACTCGTGACATGATGGTTGAAAAACAGTAATGTATCAGTACAAGTATCCATACGTAATGACAGGCTGGCAAACCATGACGGATAGACTCCTAGTTCATTAAAGTCATTTCTTAACATGCCATACGAGTACTTCAGTCAGTAACTCGTCAAGAATAATTATTCATGATGTCATTTTAATTACTAGAAATGAATCTAGCTGTAGGCTGTGCAGTCTAATTTTATATCATGATATAATTGAATATTAATTCAAATATTTCAACTTTTATTATGATATACGTATATCCTTTCACGTTGCGATGGTAGCTGTATTCTGCACTGCTTCTCAAACGAATCGATAAGTGAATGATCGATTTCGCTAAACCCCCCCCCCCACGCACGCACGCACGGATGCACGGACGCACGCACGTATTCATTCATTCGTTCATTCATTCATTCATTCATTCATTCATGCATACATGCGTGCGTGCGTGCGTACACACAACACACACGTGTACGCATGTGCACACGCATGTACGCATGCACACATATACACACACGTACATAGATACATAGATACATAGATACATAGATACATAGATACATACATACATACATACATACATACATACATACATACATACATACATCACATCACATCACATCACATCACATCACTTTACATCATATATACTGATGTATTAAATGACACCGCATTGTTGATATTATAGGCCACCACCTAGCGTGTGAATAACCCATCACCAACAACATTTGACAATGCAGTAATAGACGGCAAATATCTCTCACCATCCTAAAATGTATATCATTTGGATCATTCGGTTGTCAATGATGGAGAGATCCTTGGAGAAGAGAAGCCTGACAATACAGCCTGATCATTGTCAACTCGTCGTCTTAATTGACACTGCGTTCTAACTTTCTTGACAAAGAGTGAAAAATAACAGAGAAAGCTAATCGCATTTCAAAGTGCGATCTATTCAATGCACAATAATACAAAGCGCTATACTAGTAATCAGATGTGTCGTGTAAATTCCTAATAATACTCTAAAGAATAGATCTGTTAGTATTCACTTTCTCCCTCGAGGTTGTCGTAAGAAGCGAACATCAATTTAATAGATACGGTCCGATTCTGACCTAGATGAGGGATAGTTTAGTTCACAGCATGATTGAAAACATTAGACTCGGTACTAGTTTTATGATATATATTGACATTGGCAATATTAGGTAGCTAATCAATTGACGTGCGTATATGTTTTAAATTGAATTCGGCTCATCAGCTTGGTTTACAGATAATATTTAAACACGTAATACCCAAGTAATGATGCCAAGGTACATTTATCTATAGTACATCTATTAATATGACTGCTATCACCACGTTTTCCAGCCCCCCCCCCTCCCTCTCCCCATCTACCTCATTGTAACACACCGTGGCGTTAATGCAAATTGTTTGATATACAAGCAACAAACAGAGTAGGTCATATTCCATAATAACCTTAATTTCTGTCATAATCATATAATTCTGTGGACAGTGTATGGGGCACTTAGACTCTCACCTGAATAGAGTTCAGGTCTATGTGATACAGTGTAGGTGACACCCTTATTTCTGTCGATGATAATTCTGTGGACAGTGTATGGGGCACCTAGACTCTCACCTGAATAGCGTTCAAGTCTATGTAATACAGTGTAGGTGACACCCTTATTTCTGTCGATGATAATTCTGTGGACAGTGTATGGGGCACCTAGACTCTCACCTGAATAGCGTTCAAGTCTATGTAATACAGTGTAGGTGACACCCTTATTTCTGTCGATGATAATTCTTTGGACAGTGTATGGGGCACCAAGACTCTCACCTGAATAGCGTTCAAGTCTATGTAATACAGTGTAGGTGACACCCTTATTTCTGTCGATGATAATTCTGTGGACAGTGTATGGGGCACCTAGATTCTCACCTGAATAGAGTTCAGGTCTATGTGATACAGTGTAGGTGACACCCTTATTTCTGTCGAATGATAATTCTGTGGACAGTGTATGGGGCACCAAGACTCTCACCTGAATAGCGTTCAGGTCTATGTGATACAGTGTAGGTGACACCCTTATTTCTGTCGATGATAATTCTGTGGACAGTGTATGGGGCACCTAGACTCTCACCTGAATAGAGTTCAGGTCTATGTGATACAGTGTAGGTGACACCCTTATTTCTGTCGATGATAATTCTGTGGACAGTGTATGGGGCACCTAGACTCTCACCTGAATAGAGTTCAGGTCTATGTGATACAGTGTAGGTGACACCCTTATTTCTGTCGATGATAATTCTGTGGACAGTGTATGGGGCACCTAGACTCTCACCTGAATAGAGTTCAGGTCTATGTGATACAGTGTAGGTGACACCCTTATTTCTGTCGATGATAATTCTGTGGACAGTGTATGGGGCACCTAGACTCTCACCTGAATAGAGTTCAGGTCTATGTGATACAGTGTAGGTGACACCCTTATTTCTGTCGATGATAATTCTGTGGACAGTGTATGGGGCACCTAGACTCTCACCTGAATAGAGTTCAGGTCTATGTGATACAGTGTAGGTGACACCCTTATTTCTCCCAGGAATAATTCTATAAAGTCAACGTTATCTTTGGAGGTGAGGGGGGGAGGGGTGTCCCTTAATTGCCTTTTCCCTTCATCATCTTAAGTACTCATCACCTTTGCTCCATTGCATTACAATAGAGATGACAGACTTCAGAATTACAAATTAAGTTTGTATCGGTGACTCACCCAATGTCAAGATATTGACAGTGATGAATTTTAGAAAAACAACATATATTTGTTTTACTTGTCCCTCACTCACTCTGTGCAAACCGTTTCCTATCTTTTCATAGTGGCAGGACATTAACGTCGAGTTAATTTCTGCAGATCATACAAAGCTGGAAATTGAAACGGCAATCATTTCCTTGTTACTCATCGAGTAGCTTGGAGTTGACCTTGCCTTGGGATATCTCATTTCAGACATTTAGTTTTGCTATCTTCTGAAATAAATGATGAATAATGAAACTAGGAAGAACAAACGCGATGAGGATAAGTGCATTAAACAAACAGGAAACACTAGTTTTTAAATTAAACTTTGTCTCCCTGTTTCAAGTTCTGTCTGTCTTTTGTCTGCCTTTCTGTTCCCCTATCAACATATCTCCTACAACGTCTCCCACTTCCCTCTTCTTTGTTGTTTGTTTGTATGTCTGTCTGTCTGTCTGTCTGTCTGTCTGTCTGTCTGTCTGTCTCACAATGTTTTCCTGTCTGTCTGTCTGTCTGTCTGTCTCTCTCTGTCTCTCTCTCTGTCTCAATATATATATATATATATATATATATATATATATATATATATATATATATCTCTCTCTCCTCTCTCTCTCTCTCTCTCTCTCTCTCTCTCTCTCTCTCTCTCTCTCTCTCTCTCATGTCTATCCCTATGACATAGTAATGGCCGGGATAATGTGTGTATTGCATACAGATAAACTAGTTATATGTAGATCAATAAAGAGAAGACATGTCGGGGTGTCTTCTCACAAGTCAGTGTCTTTGTTAAGGGTGGTTAAGTTATTAAAATCTACCAGAGTTTCGCAGTCATTTTACGGGTTCCCCACCCGGCAATGCTGGCAAATGTATTGGACACTTTGTCAGTATTACTGTTGTATTTCCCAAACCTTATGTCAGTAGTTTCCTCTGAAAGAGTTATGTCAAATACATTAGATAAGAAATTTCATTTTTAAAGTCAATGCACTCGGAGAAAGCCCTCTTACATCATTGTGGCTCACGTACTCAGTTGCTGATCTTGTTTTCATTACAGAGTTCAACGAGGTCACATAGATTGGGCCAATGACCTGTAGACACTGCGGGTATATGTGCACTTCTCATCCCCTTTATGCTAAAATGGTGCATATATTGATGTTACTGTAAATAATTCATTTTCTGAGTACTTCTACTCCTGAGGCTTAATTTTTTTGTCAGTATCCGCATCCATTTCTGGCGAGACTTCAGTATTTTCACGATTTTTATTTTTTTCCCGAATATTTGGAAAAGGTTTAGGTCGGGAGTGAAAAACAAGGTGGGGGTTGGGTTACAGGAACCAAACATTTGTTTAGGCCTAAACACTAAACTATATATCTTAGTTATGGCCTTTTCTGTAGTGAAATGAGGTGAGGCCAGTGACTCGGAATATATCGTTTTGCAAAGAGTTGTTCATACGTAATTCTTCATACTAGATTAGCGAATGGGGGAAGTTTTCAATTGCGAAGAAAAAAGTATACAGTCACGTCCTTGGAAAAAAAAAAAGAGAGAGAGAGAGAGAGAGAGAGAGAGAGAGAGAGAGAGAGAGAGAGAGAGAGAGAGAGAGAGAGAGAGAGAGAGAGAGAGAGAGAGAGAGAGAGAGAGAGAGAGAGAGAGAGAGAGAGGGGGGGAGGTGGAGGGAAGGCGAGAGAGAAGGGGAGGGAAGGGGGAGGGAAGGCGAGAGAGAGAGGGGGAGGGAGGGAAGGCGAGAGAGAGAGGAGGGGGAGGGAAGGGGGAAGGCGAGAGAGAGAGAGGGAGGGAGGGAAGGCGAGAGAGAGAGGGAGGGAAGGGGGAAGGCGAGAGAGAGAGAGGGGGAGGGGGGAAGGCGAGAGAGAGAGAGAGGAGGGAGAGGGAAGGCGAGAGAGGGGGAGGGAAAGGGGGGAAGGCGAGAGAGAGAGAGGGGAGGGAGGGAGGCGAGAGAGAGGGGGAGAGAGAGAGAGAGAGAGAGAGAGAGAGAGAGAAGAGAGAGAGAGAGAGAGAGGGAGAGAGAGAGCTGTTTGTTTAGTTTGAGAGGGTAGAAAAGCAAGGAAACGTACGGGGGCAACTTTATCTCAGTCGATGATCGATCTCAGCCGATGAGCTCAGTAAACGTATTTTATATTTGGATGGTCATAACTTGTGTACTCTAAATTTCAATCACAATTACCAAAGACTAAGAATGTTATTATGGCGAGTCATGTATATCTCATCCCACAGTAAATCGTTCGACCTTCCACACAAGCATCTAAGTGTTTTTCCATGAAACTTGTCGGATACATTCACATCTACTCATGGATGTCACAACACGCCAAGGAAATTAGTGCAATCATCTCCCTATCTAGAGGGCTTGGTTTGCACGGAATTGTAGTCATTAGAGTCATACCAAGATAACAGTAGTCTTTTGCCATCTCGTTGCCATGACTACCCATGTTTGGATGGAGACTGTAAGGTCAACGTTCGACGCCGGTTATTTTAAGCACGATCAGCATAGCTGTACATACGCATTTTAAACATACATATTTAAGTGATAATTGATTACCTTGGCGTAATTGTAATGACAACACAACGGGAAACCACTAGACATGTAAATGATTATCAGCATACGTTGTTACTTTCAAATCATATTGTGTTGTTTTTTTAATATTGTCTGTTTCGCGCATCCATGTTGTTTTATCGATTTAAAATCAGCTGATTTATACTAGTTTATTATTTTCATTTCACTCGAACCGTTTATACATAGCCAAGTTTTTTTGCTTCTGTCTGTCTGTCTGTCTGTCTGTCTGTCTGTCTGTCTGTCTGTCTGACTGACTCTGTCCGTCTGCATGTCTGCGTGCGTGCGTGTGTGTATGTATGTATGTATGTATGTATGTATGTATGTATGTATGTATGTATGTATGTGTGTATGTATGTATGTATGTATGTATGTATGTATGTATGTATGTATGTATGTATGTATGTATGTATGTAGTCGATTGAGTGCATCTAACATATCATGTCTGTTATTCCTATGACAAGTATCCTTGTAATACATTTTCCTTGCACATACTCTACGATCTACCCTAAGAGTTCATCATTCGTTCGGATAATCAATACAAAACAAAGTGGTACGCCTGTATCCCGTCATCGCGGTATGAACATATATTTTCTCCGGTATTCACGCATACCTGTACCTGCAATCCTGTCGGATGACAAAAAACCTGGGCAAGTCCATACCAGGTCAATGCCCCTAATTCACATGTAGGCAGGTGAGGTATTTTAATCATGAAAAGATGTACAGACGGAGAAGAAAACCTGGGTTGAAATTCACACCGGAAATAGCATAATTAGAACAAAATGTCAATAAAAAGAGGAAAAAAAGCTAATAGCTTTTTGAAAGAAAGAAAACTGCGCAAGACATTATTCGTTTTTAGATGAAGACGTCACCGGACAAGATGACGCTTGGTTTCATGAGTTAGACGAATCGTGACGTCACAAAATAGCCGGTATCTCAAGGTAAAGAATTGAATTACTTCAATGTATCCATATACACACCTCCATACATTCAACAATTAGGTACTAAATAAAATAGAATGCATTTATAGACCCACACGTTGTATTGTGACATTTGAGAATGTCCCTGGGGACAAAGGTCAAATCTCACCGGTATATGATTCAACATAAAGTTATCATTTCTAATTCATTTCTTATTCACTTGAATTCTATCCATGTAAACTTGCCCCTCCCGCTATTATCAAAGAGGTCGTCTTCCCCAGGCCTCCGATACAAAAGCGCGCCCGCCCCCACTTTGCCATAAACGCTTTGTTTCTGACTTTCATTGCTTGTTTTAATAGCCATATACTCCCAGCAGTATTAGAAACTATATCCTGACATGCGATGAAAGTTTCAGTTACATAAGATCCTGTCGTTACGATTTCGATATCTATTCATCCAGACAGCCTGCCAACAACTCATCACTGTCATGGAATTGAAACCTGTCTATGTTTATGTCAATGGAGTTGTGAACTAAGTATAAAGCATATTTACAAACCTTCTCATTGGAAAATTACAACTTCATTAGGTGCATGCGATCTCAGCAAGCACATTATAGTACTATAAGAGCACTGTTAAACTAACCATGCAGACTCCGTGAATGTATGTGCGCAGGATACGTGAACGACTACTGTTGTTAGCATCTGTGACGAGATGCAAATGGATAATGATGAAATACCCCCCAAACAAACAAACAAACAAACAAACATACATACATACATACATACATACATACATACATACATACATACATACATACACACACACACACACACATATACACACACACACACACACATACATACATACATACATACATACATACATACATACATACATACATACATACATACATACATACATACATACATACATACATACATACATACATACAAACTAACGAACAAACAAACAAACAAACAAACAAGCAAACAAAAAACGATTCTACTGGATGGTCACATTGTTAGATTGCATAAAGTTGCCTATGTTATTCTTATAGGAACATTGGGTTGAACAAATTCACCTGTTGAACTATTAGCTAAATTGTAGCAGTTTATATAAATGCAATGATTCTACTTTAGTACTTTATTGATTATTGACACTTTGCGTTTTTAAACCCTAATATTTCAATCCCATGGTTTTGGATTTGTACTTCCTTCCTTTTAAGTGATACCATAATTATCAAATATGATCATTCTTTTGTTCATGACCAACTTTCAAAAGCTCGGTCAGACAACTGTTTTTTCACACCCCTACAACTTAACGCTAATCCGACACTTGTACTTTCTTCAATCTCAGTCGTAATTTTACACAGTATTTATATTCACTATCATAATTTACCCGTATGATACATCCTAGAATGTCCGTTTCAAGATCTATGTTTGAACTATGTATTTATTATTATTCGAAGGGTGCATTGTGTATGTGAATTTGCACGATGTAATTTGGATCCAATTTGTATTGTTTTGATGTAGCTGGTGCCATAATGTTGGATCAGTCCTGCTCAGCACGTCAATAGAAAACAGTGGCCAACCATAATCCCTTTAGCAACTTCTGAATGCACTACATGTTAAACAAACTTACAGCGGGTCCCCAGGCTAAATCTTTTGTCAACAATTGACGGTCAACCCAACATGCTCTAATTACTATGAATGGTGACGAATAAATATCTAGACAATTATCGGATATGCCGCTGAAAATCCCCGAACTCCAAATGCATTTTCTTTTTCGTCTATTCTTTACCGAGAGACTGGTTGGCGAACTTGAGGCCAAAGCTGGCGGAACCTACTCGTCGGAAGTAATTACATGGTTGTTACACCATCATGCCATGGGGCAGAACACTGCTTCGATTCACTTTTTACCTCCTCATGTTCTGTTCAAGCTCAGGCGACCACAAAAGGAAAGCGAGTAAAAACGAAATAAAAGCTTTTGTTCGACGTACAATGGCTATCCAAACTTTCGGCATGTAAAGGTCTTGTAAAGGACGCCGGCGGACGGCTGGGCGTACATATGGCGTCCGGGAAGAGCATAAGTCCTACACAAATGGAGTGGCACGCGACAAAAGTTCACTTTTGGTATGTGGTAAAGGAACGTTTCTATAACACCTAACATATTTTTGGTCAATG
This sequence comes from Glandiceps talaboti, assembly GCF_964340395.1. NCBI lineage: Eukaryota > Metazoa > Hemichordata > Enteropneusta > Spengelidae > Glandiceps > Glandiceps talaboti. Next base: position 23,363,914 of record NC_135563.1, on the reverse strand, counting down.
TGAGTACGAAACAAAGAGGACGTTCCGTGGACGGAACAGAGGTTATAGGTGTGGTGGTAAACTCTGTCTATATAATGTTAAACAAACTCCACCCGAAAAGACGGAGTTGGAATGTTTCTACCGTCTGGTGGCCTAAAGAATGTCGAGAATCTTCAACTAGTGTGTTCCGGGGTCAAAGGTTTCCCACCTGCAGAAAAAAAAGAAAACAGGAGTTTATTTTCTCACAAAGAAGTTTTCTAATACGGTTTTATTGTCGCCATACCAGTAAAACTGCGCAACAGTGCCGACAATAACCTGACCGACATTTACAAAAAACAACTTGTGGGGTCGACCTGAACACAGAGACGTGACTCTAAAACAAAAACGGCATAAATATTATCACAAAATCTTTGAAGTCTTTCTTTGGGAAACAATGGCAAGGAAAAGAATAGACTTTAAATGGAATATAGCCTTTGGGGATATTAGCCAATAAACCCAGAAAATTGAAAAGCGCGGGTGTTTGAGTATTTATTATTTTCCGGGGGATTTCACCTTATTGTCGTAGTAGTACGGCTTTTGTTTCGTTAATTCGTCCCCTACGGCAATGTTCAGTGTTTTCTGTCAAAAAAGTTCATTTGCCATTAAATGAGCAAGATAATACCAAAGATATATATATAGAGACTGAAAAACAAGATAATACCAAAGATATATATAGAGAGACTGAAAAACAAGTAAATATAAAGACAACACTAATCAAAATCCTCTGTTTTTAAACACCAGATAAGAAGATTGTGTACTAGATGACGCCGACATCAAGTCAAACTGTCGTCAGTTTGTAGAGCTCTTTCGTTCAAATAAATCGCCCTCAGTCTTACGCGGCAAACTTGTGGTTATTAAATCATGTAAATTGACGTGTTAGATTTCCCAATGTCGTACAAACGATCCATAAACCAATATGAAATGACGACGTTAAATATCGCGACGTCAGAGATTACGCTTGGCGCCCGCGGGGTACGCCCGCGCGCACACATAAAATGAATAGATATGAAGCTATAGTGTTCACTGTGGCAACCTTCTTTTACAATTTGATGTTTTAGGGTTGTCAATTGTAGTTCCATTTTCGTTTACATTTTCTGAAATGGGTTCCAATGAAAGTAACACCACTACAAACAAGTAAAGCTTTTTTATTCCAATACGGTGATATTCCAAGCATTGCAATATTTCCCCTGGTGAGGTCTCTTGTCGAAGGCAAATGTCAAACGTACAGAAAGAGAACTTATTACGAAATAAAATGCTGCATAAGACTTCTACTATGTTATCTGCATGTCCTTATTGCCTACTTTTTCACACCGATAAAGTTAAAGTCTATCGATTTCAGTCTATATAGCAGTATGGTGTCAAGTAATGATAAAATTCTAAACAGATCACTGACCGTTTGTCAGTTTTGTATTTGTTTTTCTCTATCTTACATGTACTTGAAGTTACCTTATTTTATTTTCATAATTCTATTTTGCGTGTTTTCTACATATTTGTATTTGTTGATTCTACAATCGAAAATTCGAAGAAAATAGTATAATTGAGTTCGTTTGGTAGAATCATGGACGTCTATGGTAGCATTTGATGTAACGTTTGTATGTTTAACTTTGATCATGAACATGTATTTCCAAAAGAACGAGTACAGTTATCAAAATATCAGCCCATAAACCCGGGGTTCACTTTAGTCTGATTATAAGGAAGTAACAGTCTGTGCATTCTGAACATGTAGTTCGGGTCCTTGCTGACCGAAAGAAATACAAATTTATTCCAAAACTAATAGCCAAAGGAAGCGAGGTAGGAGTTCATAATTGGTACTATTATGAACACAATACATTGTATATAACTCAATTTTTATTATCACAGAGTAGTTCATTTGACAGAATAAGGAAAACAAATCAAATTGTGAAAATGACGAAAATTTTATTGTAAGTGAGTTGTGAGAGTGAGTCACTTTTCTACGTTGAAAGGTGGCTCCAATTAAGCTCTCCGACTTCACACAAGGTCACACGTTTTTGAGATTATGATAGAACGAAAACGTGTTTTCCTGTTGTATTACAATGCTTATATAACACCTAACGATGTAAATCCTTGCAAACGAACTTATTGGGTTCGAAAAATACTCTGTTTATAAATGAATACATTACAACAGCTTTCCCGTGCTACAACGATCTGACAAGGAAAACGATGAATTCAGAATCAATGGTTATTCCGTGTCACCTTTGATCCCGAGTTTTGCAGGATGATTTTTTGAGGGGTTGATTGCAGGTAATCAAATAATGGAGTAGCAAAACCACCTGATATAAAGTGTACAGTCAACAAATTAATCAATCAGGAACGCCGCAAATGTTTCAATTCTTTAAAGATTTGTTTGCTTTGAGCATATTATCGTAAATGAGAATTTCCACACACACACACAGTGATTCCAGGGTGATTTATACTTTGTCGTGGTAATGTTTTCCTGGTAGGTAGGCAATATTTTATCGGCTCATTTGGCAATAAATCCTCCTTTCTCTCTCTCTCTCTCTCTCTCTCTCTCTCTCTCTCTCTCTCTCTCTCTCTCTCTCTCTCTCTCTCTCTCTCTCTCTCTCTCTCTCTCTCTCTCTCTCTCTCTCTCTCTCTCTCTCTCTCTCTCTCTTGTTCATCAGGTAATTACATGTATATATGCTAGAGAATGAACGGAACTATTTTGACACAACTTGTCCTCTACACATTTTTATCTGGCTAATTTGCCCACTTCTAATCTATACATTAATAATTCAATTGGTCCTATTCAGCAAGGGATTTTCTTTAAAACTACTGCTTTTCATGGACAAGCATAACTAATGTGATCGGAGCTTTGCCTTTGGCAGTGCCGGATATTAGAGTCGTAGTCAGTCTTTATGACGTCGACTACCTAAAATATTATGTGACGTGAGTCGATGCAACCTTCTCATCACTTAAATGGTCGTGGTCGTGCGTGCTCAGAGTCTGCACTCGAATACGTCTTGTCATTTCGCTGACAGCGCCCTCATGCAACAGTTAAGTTTACTTCAGAACTAATCACAGTAGCTCATACTAGCTTGAAATATTGCGCCTGAGAGAGAGTGCCTCTAACGACGAAGCTCATCGTCCACTACAGTCAATTACATATAATACCATGTTGCAACCAATGTGACCTGGTTTGAATGAGAATGCGTCGTACATGTGAAAATAATACTATATGAGAATGCAATAGCAATGAACACCATCAAGTCAAGTCATCACCACGAAATAAAGCCCCGGTATTAGTAGACAATACAATTTGGCTATGTCCTATACTTACTCATACTGTACGAGGGGTACAAAAATATAAATGAAAGAGGGGTCACAGACATGAAAAGGGGTCGTTAACAGTGCAAGAGTAGAATAATCATCATGGCAGTGACATGGTGTTTTTTCAGTATCGAATTAAACTTTAATCCAAACACAAACTTGAAAATTTTACCTGAAATTATTGACTACACACTTCAGTCTTTGTCAACAGATTGATCCACTATTCAGAACACGTGACTTTACGGACATGTGAGCCTAATAAGGGATCATAGATACCTGGAAGTTGCATGCCATCGCAATTTTCAAGTTTGTGTGTTTGGAACAAAAGTTTAATTCGATACCATGGTTTACCAACACAGAGAAATTTTAATTTGAAGATGTTTTTTATTTGTCGTAATCATCATATTATGTGCAGTCGTTTCTTCTGTTCTTACGTGGAAAGGTTTGGTTTATGTGAGTATAACCGTCGTATTCTGTTTCATAATTGTTTATTAGTGCACGATATATATGATAATGACGATTTAGCAATTGCGCCGGTAACATATATGGAAGACCACAGCCATCCGTTATAATGTTTTAATATAACAATTACCAAAGAGAGAGCACAACAAAACACAACAAAGTACAACATAATACAGTGCACGTTGTGTAACACAATACAACATAATACAGTGCACGTTGTATAACACAGTACAACACAATACAGTGCACGTTGTGTAACACAGTACAATACAATACAGTGCACGTTGTGTAACACAGTACAATACAATACAGTGCACATTGTGTAACACAGTACAATACAATACAGTGCACGTTGTGTAACACAGTACAATACAATACAGTGCACGTTGTGTAACACAGTACAATACAATACAGTGCACATTGTGTAACACAGTACAATACAATACAGTGCACGTTGTGTAACACAGTACAATACAATACAGTGCACATTGTGTAACACAGTACAATACAATACAGTGCACGTTGTGTAACACAGTACAATACAATACAGTGCACGTTGTGTAACACACTACAATACAATACAGTGCACGTTGTGTAACACAGTACAACACAATAGTGCACATTGTGTAACACAGTACAATACAATACAGTGCACGTTGTGTAACACACTACAATACAATACAGTGCACGTTGTGTAACACAGTACAACACAATAGTGCACATTGTGTAACACAGTACAACACAATACAGTGCACATTGTGTAATACAGTACAATACAGTACAATACAGCACAGTGCAGTACAGTTTAGTAAGAACAGAAGTACTGTACAGTACAGTTTAAAACAATTCAACCTTCATCCCACCGATACTTTCTGTATATTGAAATGTGGAATGGTAGTGAGAACTTCACCAGTTCTTTGATTTGCAGTGATAAAACACTGCGCCCTCTGACGTCGGAAAGGTAGGTGTTAAAATACCAAATTTTATGTCAGACACCAACTTGAAGGCATATTCTACACGTAATTAAATATTCGTGATTTTTAATTGCATATAGATTGCGACAACAAAGCGTGAACGATTCAAATGGCAAACGACTGCATGGCAAGAGGGCAATAAAGTCCACAGTTAGCCCGGTCATCATATAGTTGGCTGAGAGTTGAGTCGGTATAAGGGTCAATCCATAGAAAGTGTCATGTTGCTCAAATCAACTGACGTTATTGTTCGTACATAGTGTTAGTGTTGAATAGCAGCGTCCTTATCGTAACTGACAGTTTTATATTCTCGATTTCTTCCCCAAGACGAAAGACAAACACATTCGTGGATGACGATGCACTTTGACAGATGTACACATACAGTTATATGGTTCGGTGACCCCTACAAAACTAAGACTATTGCTGTCAATGAATACAGATGACATGGATGATTTACTCAGAATCACTTTCATATATTCTCTACACTGATTTGCCTTCAAGAACTGCTTTTATTTTGGTAAAATGACATCTTTCAGGTGCACTATGTCCACTTGAAAATATTCTTCTATAACTTTGAGATAAATTCATCAAGCTAAGACGGGAAAGATAAAAGTTTAATTTAAATTGGCATATCCCCTCCAGCCTAAAATATGCTTTTGCACGCCTTTATTCTGTTCACTCCCCATTCCTCTCCACAATGAATTGACAATTTCTCCTCCCAAAGTATCATCTAAAAAGCGTCCATTGCATTTGTCATTTCCCAGTCTGTGGCTGGCAACACACCTTCATAAGGAGTTCTAAAGTAATGATACATTGTAACACAACCATAGAGTTGGGTAAAACAGGATCATTTGTTGGGCACATAGGTTTTTAGCATCTCTTCACCCCTTCCCACTGAACTCCATGAAAATGTGCCCTCCATTCGGGAAGTTGGAGTTGCCCCCCCCCCCTCAACCTACAACAAAAACTGCCACTCCGACTGAAATCGTACCTCCTCACTTACGACTGAAAACGTTGCTCTCTGATATGAAACTGTTCTGCGTAGAGATTTTTGCGTGAACTGCTTCGTTGACTTAATATATTGAATGTTAAACGTGCAATCGTTCTACGCCGTTCCGAATTGGGGGTGGGGATGTTTAGTCTTGGGTAACTGACCATTTCTGCTAAATAAAAACAAGTTCATGTTTTTATTGATAAAATATTGCCATCTGTCAACATTTCCATGGACATCGATATTTATTAAATCTATGGACAGTTTATATATGTCACTGCTTGGAAAAAGTTTATGTTCGATCATGAAATGATTGGGATTAGTAAAGCTCAACACAGGGTCTATTAAATAACTGTCTAAAATTCAAATACATTGTCAAAGATAATTACTTGTTTGCAATTGGTGTATGCACACAGAGTTCGCAGAGGATTGAATATGTCATAATTATGAAATTGTATTCTTTCAAAGGGTTTTCGAGTGAAAAATAAAATAGAATCTATCTCCATTTTTGAATCCCAAAACTTCTTCTATTTACCTCAGATTCTTCATATTATCTAGCGAAATTAGTTTCCATTGAACTGTGGTCGACCCCGAGATGTATCAGTGGTAAAAGTGAAGTGACGAAACCACTCGTCATCGAAGATAAGTTAGACGGTATGCCCCATAAGTCACCGTCGCCATCGTAGCTCAATAAAAACCATGTGCTCGTCGTGTGTGTCCCTTGTCACGTAGACAACGTATGAGACTGATACACTCATTGTTCGGGATGAACAATATCACTCTTAATTGATAAATATTCAGAGGTGACACTGAAATGGGAGGGGTTTAGAAAATGAGGGAACTGAGTAAAGATTAAAATGAAGGGAAATGGTTAAGGTGGAATTATGTGTGAAAATAAAATAATCATCAAAAGATTGAACAGACATCAAATTTTCTATGTGATTAGTTTAGATTTTAAAATTGCAACAATGCTATCATTTAAGAGCCGTGGTGAGCAAATGAAGCTCCTCTCAGTCTTTCGACTAAAGCCAGTGTACAAACTACTAATCTGCAAGAAGCACTGGATATTATTGAGACAAAACACACTGGCATACGGTATATATGTACTATACGGTAATATGCACGGGGGTGGGGGTAGGGGTTGAATTGGAATCCTGTACTGTGACATAGTGGTATAAGATCATACATGTACAGTGTGTACCTCCTTAACTGTTCTTTTGTCCTTTGTTCCAGTGACTTCTCTTTGTTGTCACTTCTTTCCAAAGTTTGTCGGTCAAACCTCTTCATTCTAAGCTTATTAGCTTAACTGCACGCTTTCATTCCAGTATCAAAATCAGAGAATATAAATTTTAAAATCAGACAAACAAAAGGTCAGCTAATTGTCGCGTTTATCGGTAATTCAGAGAGAATGGACGTGTCTTTTCGTGATTTACGAACAAAAGATGCCGTTAATCACCAAATGTTAAAGGTGAACCTGGTCCTCGTTTGATTAATCAAGGCAAAGACTGTACAAAATAGATACTTGTTGATGTATCGCGTTGTTTACGACAACAATTCTTTCGCCCCTCTTTCCAACATAAACATTTCCCTACGACAAAATACGTTGACTGTTGGAAAGACGTGGGTGTATAAGGATACAATGATTTGTTTACCGAGTAACAAAATAAACAAATACGTCTGTTTTGATTGAAACACCATAGTTACGTAGATCTCATTTGGCAACGATTGTAAGAGTAGCGAAGACGATAAACGTCGAGCGATAGTGGTTGGAGAGGCCGAAGTAGAGCCGAAGTTGTGCAAGTGTAGGATCGTGACTAATCGAGATATTGCCACTCCGCACTTTCTCGCCGGGGGGTAAGATATACCAAGTCAGACTGGTTGAAAATATGATCAACACAGGAATATAGGCAATAATAAATCAAGAACGGTACATGTGTGTCTCGTCGCCATTATCGTTTGCTTTCGGTGATACCATTCGTTTGAAATTTGTCGAATGGCGGGAAATCCCTGACTATAGTGACCTTGCCTTGACTGTACACATACTCTAAAAGTGGAATTCAATCTAAATATTGGTACAAAGTTCATATCGGTCTTGGGGATGTCTACATGAGGATAAAGTGCCTTCATACATATCTCTCAACTTTGAAATCTTATCATCATTCCATATGCCTTGATGACTCTTAAGTGATACTTATGAAACCCCACATGTTGAAACCGAATGTGTTTTCACATCTTATTTGCACTTCAATTAACAATAGATACAACCGGAGGACGTGTTTTGAGTCACGTGACAATGAAACCATTGAAAGTTTACCTGTATAACGGCCAATTAAATTCGCCTTTTTGTGCAATGTTAAACTTGTCTTTATACATGTGTACTCGGGATAATGCACGCCATTTTGCATCTTGATTAAACCACGACTATCAATGCGACCTCAAACACGTCTTTCATTATTTAGTTAGCGGTTGAATTAAACTTAGAAATACGTTTTGAATGTGTATGTCTTGTCTCACGGACATTGTTTAAAAATCTGAAGTTCTTGCTTAGTTTCAATGAACGACGTTTTATAACATGTGTCCATAACCTTTCTTTAAAAAACTTTCATAATAAACTCACTTTCAACTTATCTTCGCTCTTTTCAATTTTTTGCACTTTCATCAGAAATTGTTATTTTCTTGCATTTTTGCTGTTGATTTAAAAACCTTGAACAGGTACTTATTTCTAAAATTTTACAAAAAATATAAAATCATAGACTAGGATAGTGTTGATTACTGAGTTGACGAGGTTTGATCTTTTTCTAAAAATTGTAAAAATTAACCAGCCTAACATTTTCTCAATGTTAGTTCGATGATCAACAATTTTGTTAGGTAAAGAACCAGCTCATGTCATTACTCATACCATTCTTGCAGTCATACTGCACAACTTGGCCATACTCTACACGATGACCCAGAAACAGTTACCAGTCCAGCTTCTAGCTGACGTAAGATATGATTCATCAAACCACAAAGAAATTAAATACTGTGACGTTTGAATATCTTGGGGGAAAACTGGACCAGACAATGCTTTCTTTCTTGCTAAAGAAGATGAGGAAAATAACCATTCGACACTTTTACACCAGAAACAAATAATAAACAATTTCCTTGCCTGCAGTAAAACAACAAATCAATAAAGGTTGGCTACTTGGACTGACGTCTTGTTTTTAATTACGAAGAAAAAAACTATAGACGTTCTTGAAAAGAGAGAGAGAGAGAGAGAGAGAGAGAGAGAGAGAGAGAGAGAGAGAGAGAGAGAGAGAGAGAGAGAGAGAGACAGACAGACAGACAGACAGACAGACAGACAGACAGACAGACAGACAGACAGACAGACAGACAGACAGACAGACAGAGGGATGGAACACATTTTTCTGCCATAAAATATTTTACATGCAAACACTTTCCCTTTGGGACGACACCAATGTGTGATGAGAAATAGACAGAATAACAAATAAAGGCATCCTTATGATGTGTACACCAGCCAGTTTAGTACTCCTATGAATTATTGAAGATTGGCTGTGTTGGTATCATTTTTTGGAGTGTCATTCCTAAATACGCTTCTGTGTTGTGACTTACATGGTGTGAAAAATTATCACCAATTCCACAGCGACATGCTATAAAATGGATTAGACTGTCATAATAAAGTAGGTTTAGAAACGGATACTAGAGTGTTTTACAGACAGACAGACAGACAGACAGACAGACAGACAGACAGACAGACAGACAGACAGACAGACAGGCTCAAACGCACGCTTGGTACATACATACATACATACATACATACATACATACATACATACATACATACATACATACATACATACATACATACATACATATACATACATACATGCATACACACACACATACATACATACACACATACATACATACACACACACGTACGTACGTACGTACGTACGTACATACATACATACATACATACATACATACATACATACATACATACACACACACACACACACACACACGTACGTACGTACGTACGTACGTACGTACGTACATACATACATACATACATACATACATACATACATACATACATACATACATACATACATACATACATACATACATACATACATACATACATACACAGGCACACACAAACAAACAAACAAACAAACAAACAAATCTTTGTATTTTTCAAACCGATAAAGTATAACGTAGATTGGTTATTTCAGTCCTCGAAGACCTTCAGGATTGGTGACATGAAATCAGAGCAATATATTCCATTGTGAAAACGATAACGATAGACCACTATGAATGACTTGAGATTGTTCAAAACCTGACGGTTAAATAGTTTGAGTGACTGTCAATGTGCCGGAGCCATGGAGATAGCTATCCGCCCAGAAAAACAGATAGACCTATAAACATGGTAGTATTTGGCCTCATCGAGGCATGGTTTACCATGAAGGCTAAAGGGCATGCAAATATGATGGCGTTGGTGATTGGCATGGCTTGGTAACTTTGAGGGCATTGGACACACGGCATTACAATTACATTTATAATTAGCATTTTCATTTTGTATGCACTTTACTGGGCACTACTTAAAGGGAGCTTCGCTTGGAAGTGGAGCAAAGAACAACACAACCTCCACAGCTGACGTCTGGTGGCAACCACTATATCAGTACACTTTCGTACGAAGTTTTTGCTAAAAAGTTTTCCTGTATACAAAAGATAAGACTCGCGAGAGTTTTTGCTGTGTATAGACAAATTCGAACTGATTGCAGCTAGGAAGATGAATTTCAAAAAGTTCGCGAAGTCATTTATTTTATCGACTTTCGTGTACAATATCTGTACAGCTTTTCATGTTCCTAACGGGGCTCCCGAAACTCCAACAGATGCAAAGCCAGAACTACAACCCCAGCCAGAACTACAACCCGAGCCAAAGCCCGAACTACAGCCCGAGCCAAACCCCGAGCTACAGACCGAGCCAAACCCCGAGCTAAAGCCCGAGCCAAAGCCCGAGCTACAGACCGAGCCAGAACCATATCTTTTTGAGTTTGACAAGGAATCTGAATTCGCCGGAATGCATGCACATTTTGTACAATCTGACGATGACTTGCTTGAACTGTATTGCAGAAGTGGCTACATCTTACAAATCTTACCAGACGGTACGGTGAATGGAACCAGGGACCCCTCTAGATACAGTAAGTATGGTGAAAATTGATATATTTACGTAATATACGAGTCTGTGTGGTTTGATGCTGTGTATTATGATTAACGTGTGCATGCACTATTAATACCCGGAACCGTCAGAAGTAAAAATCGAGTAAGCGGCCACGAGTTTGACCAAGATTGTAATTTTCCATGAAAATACTACTTCACGATTCATTTTTACAAGATAGGGAAAGTTGATAAACTCAGTGTTCTGAATTCTATTAATGCAGCCTTTATCGATCTTCGCAGACAAAAAAAATGCATGTACACATGTTCTTTTTTTTAAAAGACGAAGTAAATTGTCATTTTCACGGGACTTTCTGTCAACTTTCATACAGTTATAGCGATCCAAATCTGGAGTACATGAACATATGAAAAGACTGTGTACGAGATTTATAGTTGTACAGTTGACAGTGACAGTCCCCGCTGATAGTCTTTGTGAGTGTGGGAGATAGCACTACCGATCTTTGTATTCCACTCCTAGTAAACTGACCTATAGGCCTCCGTTTATCACTTTATTTGTTTATTTACGGGGAATTACGGGTGATAAATAGTCTCGAGGCTTCTCTACCATTATATTGTTCTGTTTTTCAAAGGGACCGTCGATTTCTCCCACAACATTTCATCACGTTGGCTACTGTTGACATCAAAATTAGCCGGGCTTTGTTCCTCTTTTTTGTGTTATTTTGCATATAGGTAATTTTAGTACTTTACTTACGGCTAAGCAGGTTTAGTTTTTTTTTCAATCTTCAATGGAGTATATCAGCTTTTCTTCGTCATCCATCAAGACCTTTCTGTTTGAAATACTAATATCTCTTCTTATCACATGTCTAATCATTGTTCCAATCTTGACTAAAACGTCTCTATTGTGTTTTTCTATACCTATTGTTCGTGGTTTTCTTCAACTCACTGACCAATTACAAAACGTGGCTTTCCTGCTTTTTCTTATTTTTTGTATGCGAGTAACCTTCTCCAAGATCGATGTTAATTAGTACTGTTTGTCGGAAATTGCAACAAAGAATGGAGACAAACAGTTATCATAACAATCACAAAGGCTGAAACAACGGTTACTTTTAAGTTCTAGTAGAAAGAAAAGATTACAAAGTTTCAAACCGCACGAGCGAGCATCATGATTTAGAGAACTTGTAAAAAAAATGGAGAAAGTTTTGACCAATTGTTCTTGACCCGTATAGCTAAATGTTCAACAGCTGTCCCGTAAGTTTATGATATAGTTGTACGTACCCTTATATATAGTACTTCGTATATTTTATCAAAGTCTTTATCACCTACTTGGGGAACTTTTTAAGACCTATTTTCTGATTAGTTTGACGTCATTCATACCAATGTCAAGGGTTACGTGTATGGTTATTCTGTACAGAGGGGCACAAGTACCACCCATTCATCCTACGCTCAACAAATTATCATGAATTATGCAAATAAGCTTTAGGCCATGCACTTTCACTGTCATAGCCTTTGCACAGACAATGTAGAGTTCGATATCACATTAGTCCTCCAGAGCACAATGTGTACGGGTGGGCGGTTTGCATAATCTGTGTTCCATGGGTCCACCAACGCGATGTATAGAATCACACAGGACACTGGGAATCGCTAATTGCGGACACTATATTTAAGTTTATGCGTGGCTTGTAATTCACTGTATTTCAATATTTGGTGTCTATTTGACAGTCTTACATAAAACTCTAGCAAATTTATGTAATATGTTAATGTATTCTCCTTTTGTTTGTTTTCAGCGTTGATTCGTAAGTCAGTGATTGGAATAGGACTGATTACTCTAGAAGGAATCGAAAGCAGGCGTTATCTAACGATGCGGGAAAGGGGTACAGTCGTTGGCGAGGTAGGTAAACATCGCCCTCAACGTCTGTTATATTGGATACTAGTTTTGTCGATGAATGGATGATGAATACATTTTAACTCACAGCCTGTAGAGTAACACGATTTCCTACTAAAATTCTTCACAAAACTCTTTTATTTTTATGATTCTTCAGAACTCTTCAATTCTATCTAGGGTGGATTCACCTTACGTTCTTCTTAACAATGTGAATATTTTAGTTGATAACGTCTTATTTACGATACTGTATTATATATTTGGTAGGTACTTCAGATAGCTTTGAGTCTAAAACGACATATTCAAATTGTTGCTTCTTTGTAACCTGTTGGATCGTTTCATCAATAAACTCATGTTTGAAAACTCGATTATAAAATAATACAAGAAAAAAATCTAATTAACACATTCAAGATTATTGTAAATGACGTCACGGAAATTTACATAATTTTATCAGTTATTGCGTCCTGAGGATTACCCGACAATAATCGTTAGAACTTGAATAAAACAGTCGCACTTTTATAAAAACATAGACAACATAAAACAAGATCTAGAGCCACCAATTTCTTCTTCTGCTTCTATCTGCCTTGAGTTTCATACATACAATGTGCACTGTCCATAAAGTTAAGAAGTACACGATGTGCTCGTAAATTTTGGCGGGCTTTTACAGTACATTGACAGTTCAGCTATTAAGACTTCATTGTATACAAATATTTGGAAACAAAGTGATATCTGATTGGATATATTTCATTTTAAATCTATCGGTGCTAGGCAAGCAAGTAGAACCATTTGTTTAGCTTCGCACCTCATTTGGACCAGCTGATAATTCACATGGTGGAATTGTGGCCGTCTCAATTTTCCACAGTTTCAGTTTTTCGTTTGTGAACTCACTCAAACAAAAATATCAACTATATTTTGGTTTCAAGTTATAGAGAAGGGTTATTTCCATGACTCAAGATTTTTAACTACATGTAATTGAATCTGTGCCAAATATTCACTTAAAACAGATTTTTTGGTCATTTTATTCTGGCTTAAAAATAAGCGTACTTGTGGTCGACTGAGAATCGACTGAGAAGCTAATAATTATATTAGCCCTCAGATCAAGTCAGGGACAGACTGACATTGGTTTAAACGCTTGAAACCACTCTCCCTCCATTACAGACGATAACCATTTATGAATGTTTTGGCAGATGTTCAACATTCATTTTTAAATTTTCATCTTCTATTTTTTACTTCACAGCCACATAAATCTTCGGAATCGCATTTCTATGAGGAGGTGGGAGAACACGGATTTTGGACGTTCCAATCATCAACCCTACCTCCCCACATTGTTCACCACCACCACCACGATGACGGTTCATGCACTGATTCGACAAAATGGTACATTGCAGTTGATAAACGTGGAAACGGACGAAAAAGCGCCAACTCAAGCAAACAGATGACACACTTTCTACCTTTGCAAGTGCGGAAGGTATCTGACAACAGCTGATGTACTAGTATAGCAAATTTCACCATGATCTGACGGTCAAAAACATTGTATAGCGCCCAGACAGTCCAATCTTGATAGTAGCCATATATTCGAACGCTGTGAATTGTGAATTATGCAAAGTTAGGGTTGTGAAACTCTACACTTAATGTGAATATGAACTGCTGTCTGAACTGTATAAAATCGAATACACATTTATATGTATATAATATCGTTTTCTTTTCATAGTTGACGCATTTCTATTTATTTCGAACATTCCAAAAATATAGAATAATAACAAACGGAGTGAACATTCGTTAGCACCATCGGATTATCCAATAAAGAATGTTAGGGGATTAGAATTATTGCCAGTTTTTTATTTACTGTCTTTATTTTAAAAGATAATATTCTGGCTTAACTTCGTCCTGAGCAGAAAATATAATATTAAAGTTCTTTTTGAGCATAAAGAGGGGTAGAATTAAATCCGTAAACTTAAGTAAGATATTTACACTGCATGTAAGTTATTTGCAATTTGTCTAATAGCTACTCATTCTACATATTATATATACAGTCAATTGTAGGTTCAAAGACTTCAAGATCGTAGTCCTTATAGACAAAGTTTGCTCGGCATTGCTCGGCATAATTCGCTGACGCTCACAGACTTACTTTTCACAGAAGTATAGAGTACATATAGATACATAATATGAATATGTTAATGCTAACATTAGTGTAAGTACAACATCGTGTCGTGTCTGGTTCATGTACTTTATGAAAAATAAACATCCGGGGAAAAATGTGCTCTTACAGAACTTGTAATACTTATTTTACATGTTGGTATATTTGTTACCCAGACTACTACAGGTCGTTGGATTGTCCGCGTGTTTGTGTTTGTGTTTGTGTTTGTGTTTGTGTTTGTGTCTGTGTTTGTGTTTGTGTCTGTGTCTGTGTTTGTGTCTGTGTCTGTGTCTGTGTCTGTGTCTGTGTCTGTGTCTGTGTCTGTGTTCCGATCTCTCCGTGTCTGTCTCTCTTTCCCCCTCTCCCTATGTCGCTCTGCATCTGTCACTCTCTCTGTCACACTCCCTCTCCCCGATCTCTCTCTCTCTCTCTCTCTCTCTCTCTCTCTCTCTCTCTCTCTCTCTCTCTCTCTCTCTCTCTCTCTCTCTCTCTCTCTCTCTCTCTCGCTAAATACTCATGCCTCTCGGTATGCAATTTTAGGTCGTACATATATTGTTTGTTTAGAATTCAAAGCTAAGACGAAATGGGTTGCATGATCCTGAGGGAGTTCAAGCTTAAATATACATTTAGAAGTGAGGGATGACTTACTTCACTGTACACTTCCACAAGTGAAGCAAATGTTGAAACAAAGTTGGAAACCAATACTACTAATCTATCAACATCTATGTAAACATTATCGTTCTTAAATTTGTCGAATCAGCTGTAATGTAAACGAATTCGTGGCTATATGATCACACTATGTGCACCTTTTAGTTTTAAAGGGTTTCTTCTCCTTTTTGTGTGTGCAAATTTAACTTTCAATTTGATAGTATAACAATATTCGGCGTTGTTTCAATGTACTCGCTGAAGTCATTTTACAAAACAATTTGTTAAAGCCTACGAGAAATAACCCCGAGTAAGGGACTGGGATCAGAATTTACTTTGGCAAAAAGAAATTTAGCAGCCCCCTTCCCCCTTCGCGCTCTCAAAAAAATTCATGACTCCCCCGAAATGAACTCAAGAATTTTCGTAGCCCTCCTCCTGGTCACACATATTTTAATTTGTAATTATACAGTACACCCCCATCGACTTCAGATCTAGAGGTGGAAATCAACTTCAGCGTCCATACATAACAATGAGAGATGTAGGTAAATGAAGTGTACACTTTTGCAAACTACAAGGTAACGACTGCTTCTGAGGTTTTCAAGTTTCAAAATAGTCTCACAAAGTCACAAAGAGAGAGAGAGAGAGAGAGAGAGAGAGAGAGAGAGAGAGAGAGAGAGAGAGGGGGGGGGAGGAGGAGAGAGATGAGAGAGAGAGAGAGAGAGGGAGGGAGAGGGAGAGGAGAGAGAGAGACTCTCTCTCTCTCTCTCTCTCTCTCTCTCTCTCTCTCTCTCTCTCTCTCTTATTCTTGAGAGGTAGAAAAGCAGAGGAACATACGGGGGGGCAACTTTATTTTTTCAGCTCAGTCGATGATCTATCTCAGCCGATAAGCTCAGTAAACGTATTTTATATTTGGATGGCCATAACTTGTGTACTCTAAATTTCAATCACAATTACCAAAGACTAAGAATGTTATTATGGCGAGTCATGTATATCTCATCCCACAGTAAATCGTTCGACCTTCCACATACAACCACCTAAGTGTTTTTCCATGAAACTTGTCGGATACATGATCTACTCATGGATGTCACAACACACCAAAAAAATTAGTGCAATCATCTACCTATCTAGAGGGCTTGGTTTGCACGGAATTGTCAGACAGACAGACAGACAGACAGACAGACAGACAGACAGACAGACAGACAGACAGACAGACAGACAGACAGACAGACAGACAGACAGACAGACAGGCAGGCAGGCAGGCAGGCAGGCAGGCAGACAGACAGACAGACAGACAGACAGACAGACAGACAGACAGACAGACAGACAGACAGACAGACAGACAGACAGAGGAAGGCATACACAAATACATTTGCATGGCTGTCACGAACTCACTACTAAATGTAAATTTAAGAAGTTGTCCTGAGGTTTCATTTAGTTCAAATCAGTAGCAAAATATTTCGGCCCCATGGCCCCTTTCAGACCATCACAATTTGTGCAGCCCTCCCCTTTGAACTCTCAATTGTTTTCACCCCCCCCCCCCCCCCAACCATTTCTCCCCATTCCTCCTACGGTAAATTCTGACCCCAGCCTAAAATCCGCCGATAGTCTTCATAATATGTGTGATATCGACAGAAGTTAAAAGCTCTTGCCTTGATAACTCAAGACGATTGGGCACAATTGGTGCAACGTTTATCTCTCGATTATCTCTCTCTAATACTAAATTACTAATACCATAAGTATGTAAGTTAAAAGCATCCTACTCTGACCTCGTGGGGGCGCTATTCTTCTCAAACGCAAAAACAACTTTAATCCCAGTTATATGAATGATATCAAGCTTAGGTAAAAGCACACACAAACGGTGAATTCTAAACGCTAATTATCAATAAGCGATACATTTGTGTAAAGTTTAATCAACGTACAGTTGGCATATATAAAACAGTAGTATTTCTCCAACATGAATATCTCACCCCACTCTTAGTATAAGGCATAGACTCAGTATAAGATATCTTTGTCTAAATCCCTTCCTTGCATTCAAGCTTTGAAAAGTTGTCAATAACTTAAATTGTACACAAATCCCTTTCATATGCCTCTAGAGTATTTGGACACTAACATTTGTAATATGTACACCATTATCTTAGCGGATCGTGAGTTGAGTTAATATAGACCAGATCCTCCTTCCCTCTGCCTTAATAGTCAAAATACGTAACTCAAAGAAAATCTAGCGATGTTTATCAAGTCAGGTGACTGGCTTCTATTATTGTAACATGTATCAACAGCCTTGTGGTGAAATATACAATTCGTCTAATGATCTTTGATTTAGACGTTGAATAAATACGTTTAAATATAAATCAGCATGGTGACTGTTGGTGGAGGTTGTATACATAGTATGGTGACTGTTGGTGGAGGTTGTATACATAGTGTGGTGACTGTTGGTGGAGGGTATATACATCAAATAGTGTGGTGACTGTTGGTGGAGGTTGTATACATAGTATGGGGACTGTTGGTGGAGGTTGTATTCATAAAATAGTGTGGGGACTGTTGGTGGAGGTTGTATACATCAAATAGTGTGGTGACTGTTGGTGGAGGTTGTATTCATAAAATAGTGTGGTGACTGTTGGTGGAGGTTGTATTCATAAAATAGTATGGTGACTGTTGGTGGAGGTTGTATACATAGTGTGGGGACTGTTGGTGGAGGTTGTATACATAGTGTGGGGACTGTTGGTGGAGGTTGTATACATAGTGTGGGGACTGTTGGTGGAGGTTGTATACATAGTGTGGGGACTGTTGGTGGAGGTTGTATACATAGTGTGGGGACTGTTGGTGGAGGTTGTATACATCAAATAGTGTGGGGACTGTTGGTGGAGGTTGTATACATAGTGTGGGGACTGTTGGTGGAGGTTGTATACATCAAATAGTGTGGGGACTGTTGGTGGAGGTTGTATACATAGTGTGGGGACTGTTGGTGGAGGTTGTATACATAAAATAGTGTGGGGACTGTTGGTGGAGGTTGTATACATCAGATAGTGTGGGGACTGTTGGTGGAGGTTGTATACATCAAATAGTGTGGTGACTGTTGGTGGAGGTTGTATACATCAAATAGTGTGGGGACTGTTGGTGGAGGTTGTATACATCAAATAGTGTGGGGACTGTTGGTGGAGGTTGTATACATCAAATAGTGTGGGGACTGTTGGTGGAGGTTGTATACATCAAATAGTGTGGGGACTGTTGGTGGAGGTTGTATACATCAAATAGTGTGGGGACTGTTGGTGGAGGTTGTATACATCAAATAGTGTGGTGACTGTTGGTGGAGGTTGTATACATAAAATAGTATGGGGACTGTTGGTGGAGGTTGTATACATCAAATAGTGTGGGGACTGTTGGTGGAGGTTGTATACATCAAATAGTGTGGGGACTGTTGGTGGAGGTTGTATACATCAAATAGTGTGGGGACTGTTGGTGGAGGTTGTATACATAAAATAGTGTGGGGACTGTTGGTGGAGGTTGTATACATCAAATAGTGTGGGGACTGTTGGTGGAGGTTGTATACATCAAATAGTGTGGGGAATGTTGGTGGAGGTTGTATACATAAAATAGTGTGGGGACTGTTGGTGGAGGTTGTATACATCAAATAGTGTGGGGACTGTTGGTGGAGGTTGTATACATAAAATAGTGTGGGGAATGTTGGTGGAGGTTGTATACATAAAATAGTGTGGGGGCTGTTGGTGGAGGTTGTATACATCAAATAGTGTGGGGACTGTTGGTGGAGGTTGTATACATCAAATAGTGTGGTGACTGTTGGTGGAGGTTGTATACATCAAATAGTGTGGGGAATGTTGGTGGAGGTTGTATACATAAAATAGTGTGGGGACTGTTGGTGGAGGTTGTATACATCAAATAGTGTGGGGAATGTTGGTGGAGGTTGTATACATCAAATAGTGTGGGGAATGTTGGTGGAGGTTGTATACATCAAATAGTGTGGTGACTGTTGGTGGAGGTTGTATACATCAAATAGTGTGGGGACTGTTGGTGGAGGTTGTATACATCAAATAGTGTGGTGACTGTTGGTGGAGGTTGTATACATCAAATAGTGTGGGGACTGTTGGTGGAGGTTGTATACATAGTGTGGGGACTGTTGGTGGAGGTTGTATACATCAAATAGTGTGGGGACTGTTGGTGGAGGTTGTATACATAAAATAGTGTGGGGACTGTTGGTGGAGGTTGTATACATCAAATAGTGTGGGGAATGTTGGTGGAGGTTGTATACATCAAATAGTGTGGGGACTGTTGGTGGAGGTTGTATACATCAAATAGTGTGGTGACTGTTGGTGGAGGTTGTATACATCAAATAGTGTGGGGACTGTTGGTGGAGGTTGTATACATAGTGTGGTGACTGTTGGTGGAGGTTGTATACATCAAATAGTGTGGGGACTGTTGGTGGAGGTTGTATACATCAAATAGTGTGGGGACTGTTGGTGGAGGTTGTATACATCAAATAGTGTGGGGACTGTTGGTGGAGGTTGTATACATAGTGTGGTGACTGTTGGTGGAGGTTGTATACATCAAATAGTGTGGGGACTGTTGGTGGAGGTTGTATACATCAAATAGTGTGGGGACTGTTGGTGGAGGTTGTATACATCAAATAGTGTGGGGACTGTTGGTGGAGGTTGTATACATCAAATAGTGTGGGGACTGTTGGTGGAGGTTGTATACATCAGATAGTGTGGGGACTGTTGGTGGAGGTTGTATACATCAGATAGTGTGGGGACTGTTGGTGGAGGTTGTATACATAAAATAGTGTGGGGACTGTTGGTGGAGGTTGTATACATAAAATAGTGTGGGGACTGTTGGTGGAGGTTGTATACATCAAATAGTGTGGGGACTGTTGGTGGAGGTTGTATACATCAGATAGTGTGGGGACTGTTGGTGGAGGTTGTATACATCAGATAGTGTGGGGACTGTTGGTGGAGGTTGTATACATAAAATAGTGTGGGGACTGTTGGTGGATGTTGTATACATAGTGTGGTGACTGTTGGTGGAGGTTGTATACATCAGATAGTGTGGGGACTGTTGGTGGAGGTTGTATACATAAAATAGTGTGGGGACTGTTGGTGGATGTTGTATACATAGTGTGGTGACTGTTGGTGGAGGTTGTATACATCAGATAGTGTGGGGACTGTTGGTGGAGGTTGTATACATCAGATAGTGTGGGGACTGTTGGTGGAGGTTGTATACATAAAATAGTGTGGGGACTGTTGGTGGATGTTGTATACATAAAATAGTGTGGGGACTATTGGTGGAGGTTGTATGCATAAAATAGTGTGGGGACTGTTGATGGATGTTGTATACATAAAATAGTGTGGGGACTGTTGATGGATGTTGTATACATAAAATAGTGTGGGGACTGTTGGTGAAGGTTCTATAATAATAAGGTGATGTCAAGACGATCTTGTTCCTAGAGAAATGTGGACTTTAACAGTCAATTACAATATTGAGTACATCGATATAGTTTTAATGACAGTACCAAAGGAGTCGTAACTGATTATACGAGAAAGAGATACTAGGGAGATGGGCTGACGATCACATCATGATACTAGTATCGATACAATCACTGTTTTAACGAAACTCATCTTTAAAAAGATGAATATGCAGTCTTTCATCATATATTTCTACACAATTGATTCACCTCGTAAACAAATTCACTGTCAGAAAGCATCAAAACGGCAAGTTATTCATCTTACCTAAAGTCAACATAATGCCAAGTTAATGTCGTAGTAGCTGTTGCCGTGTTTACGAGTTCTCTAATCTAACTGAATGATCGAGATCACGATCAAAGTAAGCGAGGAAAGGGGCTTAAAATGTAGAACTAGTTATCCGGGGGAAATGGCTCTGAGTGTCGGTGGCTTCTGTAGTCTATTTATTGTGGCTTTGGGACAGCCGATCTTACACGATTTCGCACATTTTGATTTGTTTTATGAGCTGCACAGCAAGTTTGGTCACCCATTTAGATGAAACGTTGGCTGAGGCCGACCGTCCGTTTATCCCAATGATGCAAAAGAACCTCTCACTTTTACAAATAATTAAAAAAAGAAAAGAACAAGCAAATCACCATCGTTTCAATATATCAATGTGTGATGGCGCTGTATAGCTGACGAAATGTGTCTGATGTGTAGTGATATCATAAACCATTGCCGCGAAAAATGGTATTTAGTTAGTGTAAAACAGTAATTTTATGCATTTAAAGGAATGTTCACTTTTAACTTCCAGGGGGACGGTGTCCAGAGGATTTTCAAAATTTCCCCTAAGAAAATTATGTGGGGGGGGGGGGGTGTTACAAGTGATAATAACCGATAATGTATCAACCCAACATTGCTATAGCAACTGACTGCTGTCTTGAGGTTTGTGGTAGGGGGGGGGGGTGTCGTGAGCAAAGACCGAGAGATCTAAATAATGGGGTGGGCTTCTCATTTTATTAATTATTTTGTAGAGGGAGAGGGTTTTACTTGAAAAAAAACACAACACTCAACTTATTTTGTGTGTGATATTGATCAATTTGGGTTTTGTGGTGATATAAAACTTTTGTTCCTTCTTTCCCTAGCTACTTTTCTCTCTTTAAGCTTTATGTAATTATCTTTTTATTGACTAAATAAAGACACCTTATCCATTCTTCTCCTCTTCCCTAAATTAAAACACCTGTAATCTCATAATTGGCAAGAGATCACTTACATTAACAGTTTGCTTTATCTCTTATCTTCTGGGGAGATTGTCGCCCTCATTTATGACTTCCTACTAGTGTGTGCATGATTGACTGTTTGTCCAGTGTGATGATCTCCCAGAAGATTAGACATAAAGTAAATTGTTCCGGTAACTGATCCATGCTAATTATGAGATTATGAATGTTTTAATTTAGATAAGAGGAGAAGAATGGACAAGGTGTCTTTGTTCAGTCAATAAAGAGAGATTTAGAATTATATACAACTGAAAGAGAGCAAAGTAGCCAGAGAAAGAAGAAAAAAGTTTTATATCACCAAAAAACATAAATGAGTCAATTGATCAATATTACACAAAATAAGTTATATTGCACCACAAAAAACGATCATTCAATCGATCAATCATTCAACCAAATAATCAATCAATCAATCAATCAATCAATCAATCGATCACTCGATCGATCAATCAATTACATGCTCGCTGACCCCTGTGGTTTTACATTGGCGGAATCATACTTACAACTAAGTAAATTTGAAATGTTCTGAAATCCTCTGCTTGAATATATCACTCATCGATTGGAACGTTCTTCTCAGCTTAAATAAAAAACAAAATATCTGGTTTATGAGGAAAACATCACTAGATTATTAAAGTGAGTGTATTCTGCCGGAACTAAAGTAACGAAACAACTCAATTTAGTTCAACTTCGGGAATTTCGGTCATGCATTGGCAATCATGCTTCAATAGTTGGTTATTATTTTGACCGGATGATTACGTTCTACCGGCTTACAATCTAACCAAGCATAATTAAGCTTTAGTTTCAAGCAGAAAGTGAAAAATAGTGTGATTAAAATCACGCCCAGTCTAGTTGTAGAATACAGTTTGCGTGTTGAGAATGGATTAAACACACACGCTAGGGTGAATAATCAAGCACGCAACGCTGCAAATATATAAACCTTGTTCAGTGTGAAGTAACCAAAAATGACTCACTTCAAACTTTAAAACGGTTCGTTGCGAAGCTGTTAAGTCTTAAAAAATGAGTCAAGCGTGAAAATATTTGATTGATTTTTGGAGCAAAGTGAACGGATGTGACATCTGTCAGGGTCAGCACACTGGTAGAAGTAGAGTTACTGTCACTTTAGAGTCTAATAAAATCGTGCTGGAAAGATATATACCTGTCGATGGTGAGAAATGTGTTTCCATGGTAACATTACCATGCAAGGGTGACTGGTTTTCATTCGTGCATCTTCCTTCTAAAATGTTGGTGATTCAAGAAAGCTTTGCAGGTCAGAATACAGATGAAACAAATATTGTAGTGACTAATCTACTAGCCCTCCTCCTTGATATAAGGCAAAGTTTACCTATTTGTCTTGCGAAGTACAAACATCTTGATGGAATTAATTTAAAGTAATTGCTTGATTGTAGATGAGTAATAGATAGGTTATTAAGTTCGATCCATCCATGGGGAATGCCTGTGATACGAAATCTAAAGTGGAAAAAAGTAACTTGTATTTATTTTTATTACATCGTTTGTTTGCCTTTAATTCAAAAGTATTTGTTAATTTTATAAGGAAAGAACGGGATAATGTAACTTTGTAATAATCTGAATATCTTGTTCCTATTCATTTCCTGTTTTTATCTTTACCTTTAATCATTGATAAGTTGTTACCCTTTTTGAAATGTTGCGTATTACGATTCAAGCTTTGGGTGTAAGCACGGAAAGAAGCTGATTGATTGAGTGCGTGCGTGGGTGTGTGTATGTGTGTGTGTGTATGTATGTATGTATGTATGTATGTATGTATGTATGTATGTATGTATGTATGCATGCATGTATGCATGCATGTGTTTGCGCTCGTGTGTGTGTGTGTGTGTGTGTGTGTGTGTGTGTGTGTGTGTGTGTGTGT
This sequence comes from Glandiceps talaboti, assembly GCF_964340395.1. Lineage (NCBI taxonomy): Eukaryota > Metazoa > Hemichordata > Enteropneusta > Spengelidae > Glandiceps > Glandiceps talaboti. Next base: position 23,339,730 of record NC_135563.1, on the reverse strand, counting down.
GTACGTACATGTGTGGGCGTTGGCATTTGTATGAACGAGCACACGGTATACATAGTGAAAATAAACTTGTGAACAGCAACGTTCTTACTGATACATGGGAAAAGGAACTTTTATAACAATAAACAATACACCAACGTGTCTTTAGAAATGACTTATCGACAAACTCGGCGACAACTCCACTTTGTTATGATTTATATATATAAATTACCATATAATAACTCAGCCATGAATCAATTTCGAGCTTTATGCGTCTTGGTGGCAAATTAGTGTTTTAGAGTGAATTGATCAGTGCATGTATCAATGACTCTATAGTTTGGTGACTAATCTTACAGGAAAACTCTGCTATATATATATATGTATTTTATCTCTCTGTGGACGGCTACTGCCTAGCATAACGAACAACTTTTAGAAAATGCATTCTTGAAATCTTCCCTAATTACCAAAAATCGTTAAATATGCAAATTACTCATTAAGATTAAAACCTACATCACCAAAATTTACATGATACTTGTGATTTGTTGTCATTCATGAATTTTTCAAATTAAAGCTTGCATTCTTAAGATATAGTCTAATTACCCTAATTACTGAAAATCGTTTATTATGCAAATGAATCATTCATAGGGTAATACCAAAACCTAATCTGTTCTTGCCATTGCCATGAGAAAAATGTGTAGTAAGTTTCATTAGCATTGATGGATCAATTTTTTAATTATCGTGTCCATATACAGACAGACAGACAGACAGACTGACCAACAAAGAGACAGACAGACAGACAGACAGACAGACAGACAGACAGACAGACAGACAGACAGACAGACAGACAGACAGACAAACAGACAGACAGACAGACAGACAGACAGAAGAATAACAACATAACCTTCCTTTACAGAAGGTAAAAACGTCGAAGTCGTTAGCATGCTGTATTCGTAGCAAAAGTGAATCAGCTGCAAAGTTCAAACTATTGGTTTAGAATGTTGACTGAACTCTGTACATGTTTAATACTGTTTTCCGTGCTCTAGATACAAGGTTGAGTCTATAGAGACACGTGTCTCTATCAAGACACTATTGTTATTTCTACCGAGCATAGCTTTCTACGGAGGCACACATTTCTACCTGGGCATAATTATATTTCTACTAAGGCATATATTGCTATCTAAATCAGTTAAAGTATTCTGAATACATGTACTTTATTTCAGACTCGGGAACGATAAACGATAACGATAATTTTCCACTAATACATGTACGAATTTGGATCATTAAACTTGAAACCCCCCCCCCCCTCCTATTTTTTCCCAATAAATGAGACTGATTGTCTAGAGTTTCTTTAACTTGCGGAAGTGGTGAAAGAAACGAAACATGAACAAACTCAAAACCAAACCTGGACGGCTAACCAAATTCCGAAAGTCCTCCACACTCCTCCAAATTTGATTACAGAATATTACCAAAGAACAATATTTAACTAGGAAGACTCACAACAAATTAACACGTGAGAAGCAAAAACACATGACGACACGAAAATATGCGTATCGTGGGAAGCATAGGGAACTATACCATTTAATTTTCCCTTATGATATTTATAATCTTTCCTCGTTCAGACAGATTCAAAACGATCGTTTCTATGTGCCCCTCTCCCCTCTACCCTCCACCCCCACTGTTAATATGAAATGTATATTTAACGGCGTAAAACCCTAACTGTATCGATTGTGGTAACTCAATTAGCAATCAATTTGTCATGTAAAGATTTTCTAAAAGTTTGTCGTTATGCTAGGCAGTAGCCGTCCACAGAGAGATAAAATACACACATATATATATATAGCAGAGTTTTCCTGTAAGATTAGTCACCAAACTATAGAGTCATTGATACATGCACTGATCAATTCACTCTAAAACACTAATTTGCCACCAAGACGCATAAAGCTCGAAATTGATTCATGGCTGAGTTATTATATGGTAATTTATATATATAAATCATAACAAAGTGGAGTGGTCGCTGAGCTTGTGGACAAGTCATTTCTAAAGACACGTTGGTGAAATGTCTATTGTTATAAAAGTTCCTTTTCCCATGTATCAGTAAGAACGTTGCTGTACTCAAGTTAATTTTCACTTTATATACCATATGCACGCACATACAAATGCCCACGCCCTCGCCCACACATGCACGTACACCACACACACAAACACACACATACATACATACATACACACACACACGCACGCACGCACGCACGCACACACACACACACACACACATACATACATACATACATACATACATACATACATACATACATACATACATACATACATACATACATACATACATACATACATACATACATACACACACATACACATACATACATACATACATACATACATACATACATACATACATACATACATACATACATACATACATACATACATACATACATACATACATACATACATACATACATACATACATACATCATTGTATGAGTTTATATTCTTTGGTAAATGGACAACACTTTATCGATAGAAGTGCGCACCTATGCTTCTCACATCACATGTAAATGTAGAAAACGTCAACGACAAGGAACAGTTCGTTGTCGACATTACAGTAGTTCAAATACATTCCAAACACGTACATGGAGATACATTTATTTATGGACATTCTCCATTCGAAGGAAAAGTGTCTTTTAAGGATATAGAAAACGCAGCTGCAATTATATACATTGCAGGTTGTCTAATAGTGAACAATTACGACTCAATTAAGATCGAAACCATCTGACGAAAGGGGTACGGGTAGATCTGTAAGTGATGAATCAAGGGAAATGACTCAAATAGCGATGAGTTTGAAATTTGGTTCTTGGGTAAAGCAGTCATTCAGAGTGGATATCAGGATATAGCCTGGTGCCATTAGACCTGGAATTGCACTTCAATGGAAAATGGATGCATTACATCAATCCATAGCTAATGAAAATAATCCACCAATTACTCATGTTTCAGACAAAACGTGCGTTGCACTGCGTTAACACTCTAAGACGTTACCTGCATTTTGTTTGTTTTAAAATAGTACTTTTACTGTAACAATTTCACTACTAGATTTCAAAATATGTTATTTAAAAAGTTCTTTCATTGATTGGTCTGATATCTATAAAGAAAAACATCGATTTGCATAAACGTTTCAAAATTGCAATAGATACACATGTGATTCGTCCAAATTTATATTCATTGCCGACGTCTAGATTCTGAAGTAATCGTAGTAGCCAAGATAACTGAAAATCGTGAATCATCATTTGTATCGAATAGTTTGAATAAAACTTGGTATTGCGTAAAGTTTGTGTGACCTCCAACGCCACCATTGCCTACTAACTCACACAATACATCAACAAGAGATTTCAAGAACACAATAATTGCTTACCTCAAGCAAGCAAGCAAGCATAATGTATAGGTACCTAACTAAAAGTAACTTTGAAGACCGCCTTTGGCAACAAATATATAGCTTCGTTAGTGAACAACAACATCAACAACAACAATAATAACCGAATGCGTTGGTCAAAAAAGACTCGTATTGCACTATGGGTAATTTTTAAGATGATAGACCAATTAACACTAGATTGATGTGAACTTGAAGAATTTTGCGAGAAATTTTGCCCTGGCTCCGTTAATATGTGCACTTCAAGAATTTCGCGAGAAATTTTAGCCTTGCACTGTCAGTGCTAGCAACGAGTAGCCTTCAGTAATCACGAGGGGTGGGGGTGGGGGTGGGGTTAGAGCCAGGTGAATGGGGGGCGGTCTTTTATACAAATCGGTTCTCGGGGGAGGGCCATATTTTAGGAAATGGCCATAGGTGATTTTAAACAGCTTCATGTCTTTGTTTAACGACAGTAACATGTGTCCATGAATAATGTATCGTAACACCGGAGTTTCCATGATAGTAGTCTAGTTAGGGAGCATTTAGTATTTACAAGGGGGCGGAGGAAACCAACCAAGTCTGTGGCATAAAATGTGACCCTTCCCTTCGGCCGTTGTCTTAAAAATCTCTCAATTTCCTTTCTCTAAAATATGACTCTCACCTGTTCAAATATTTTACTGAAAAGCATTTTTTAACATCGCCCCCTGTGGCGTAGTTGTTAGAGCTCAAGATGAGTAGTCAGGAGGTTCGAATCCTACCAGAGACAGGGAATTTTTCTGTGGTTAAGATCCCACACATTGATAGTTTTTAAGGACATTTGTTATTTCCCACTATTACCACCGCATTGAGTATAAATGTCTACATTTGGATCTAATTGGCTGAGCTGAAGGTCAGAACTCCAATACAAAGACTAGACGAGCGCACAACTGACAACGTCAGGATCAAGGTCAATATCTCCGCCACTCGACCACATTATCCTCAATATCTTGCCGTGCTCTTCCCCCTTTTCTACTGTGAGACCTGCTCCTGTCCTCTCACCACAACTAACAGTTAATTCAAATCATTTCACTGATATGTTATGACATTGCTTTACAATGGTGGCAGTGATGGGATGTGGTAGCAGTAGGATTTGGAACCGGTGGCAGCGGGTGGGACCATGCCAAAATTACAATGAAAAGTTAGATAAAACCGAGTCTCCCCTAATTTCCATTTTCTAAAATATGCCTCCCCCGAGGACCAATTTGTAAAAAGTACCCCCCCCCCCCAATACCCTTGGTCTCCCCTTGTAATTACTGAAGGCTCCCTTAGTCCAGAAACATAACCTTCGTAATACCGCGTTGCTGTGGCCTGGTTTGTGTGTGAATGTGGGTGTATATGTTAAAATAATATCACGTTGCCCCTGACAACTGATCAATGTGACCTGGTTTGAGATGAGGTACAGTTGTATTATAAATATCACCAAGTCATCACCACAAAGGGAGGCGTACTTACGCACCTAGAGTCGTTGTATTTCCTCTACTAGTACTAGTTCATCAAAATTACTAAAATTGGTTATTTTCAGTTACCATAATTATAGAAAACCACCCAGGTCTTTTGAAAGTGACGCAAAAATATGCATCCCCCTCCTCCCCCTCCTTTAATCTTCGAACTTTTTGACTTGCGAGAATATTTAATAGTGAGAAAATAGTGTATCGTTACCATGATAGAGCATGCGTACGTAGTCAACTTCAAACTTGGTTTCCATAGTAACATTTACATCAGCAGTACAGGATTTGACCTTCGATGAACGGTATGAATTCATCTTGATGACAAGTAGTATAGATGAGTGTCGAGTAAAAGGTGACAATCACGATCATTCACAGAGATTAGTTTTTGAGCTGCAATTGCTATGGATGTCTTTTAACCAAGTCCACCAGGTATACCGTTTTGTTTATTGCTACACGTGTCCTTGTACAAAACGATCCAAACAAATCGATATGACGTGTCTTGACGTAAACTAAGTAATTATCTATCGATCTTACGTAGAAGGAGACCACATATTTCACTGCAATTAACTTGTAAACTTGTCTTGGCAGTTATATCAACAAAGCCTGACCGCAACGTTGTCTGTTAAACACCTGATTTGCAGGTGGACAATAGTTGAACACTGAACATTTCTTCATGGTGTAATCTGATGTTCCTATAAGTTGATATTTGGTAAATAATCAGAGATATACTTATTATTATGAAAATACTTTTTTGTTACCAAGAAGAAGTGTCATGGACGAACCTTCAGTAAAGCTAGGAGCTCATAACATGGTATGTTCTCTGCATCTGTTACCTTTCTTTAAAATGCTTCACTCTTGGTGTACATTGTACCCCTCTCCCAACCCCAACGGCAACGAACGCAACTAACTTTATATTAATTCGTACAAGACTTTAGTGCATAAAGTTTGACTTTTTTATATTTGATTATCTTTCTGTTTGCTTCTTGTGCTTGCTTACTCTTTTGTTTGTTTGCTATCTATCTATCTATCTATCTATCTATCTATCTATCTATCTATCTATCTATCTATCTATCTATCTATCTATCTATCTATCTATCTATCTATCTATCTATCTGTCTGTCTGTCTGTCTGTCTGTCTGTCTGTCTGTCTGTCTGTCTGTCTGTCTGTCTGTCTGTCTGTCTGTCTGTCTGTCTGTCTGTCTGCCTGCCTGCCTGCCTGTCTGTCTGTCTGTCTGTCTGTCTGTCTGTCTGTCTGTCTGTCTGTCTGTCTGACTGACTGACTGACTGACTGACTGACTGACTGCCTGGCTGTCTGTCTGTTTATCTATCTATCTATATATATATATATATATATATATATATATATATATATATATATTTATCTATCTATCTATCTATCTATCTATCTATCTATCTATCTGTCTGTCTGTCTGTCTGTCTGTCTGTCTGTCTGTCTGTCTGTCTGTCTGTCTGTCTGTCTGTCTGTCTGTCTGCCTGACTGACTGACTGACTGCCTGTCTGTCTGCCTGTCTGTCTGCCTGTCTGTTTATCTTTCTATCTATCTATCTATCTATCTATCTATCTATCTATCTATCTATCTATCTATCTATCTATCTATCTATCTATCTATCTATCTATCTATCTATCTATCTATCTATCTATCTATCTATCTATCTATCTGGTGTCCGTTTGTGCGTCTGTCTGTCTGTCCGTCTGTCTGTCCGCCCGTCCGTCCGTCCGTCCATCCATCCATCCATCTGGCTGTCTGTTTGTCTGTCTGTCTGTCTGTCTGTTTGTTTGTTTGTTTGTTTGTTTGTTTGTTTGTTTGTTTGTTTGTTTGAAGTTGTTGCTTTCTGGAGGTCTCGTTTCTACAAAACGGTGTGTTAGAACGTACACTCGACATCGTTACAAACTTTGATTGTTTAAGACTTACAATATTAAGGTCACGTTCTCATTAAAGTCACCTTCAAAAGTGAGAAAATATATCAGAGGAAGTCTCAATTATATCTGTCCTCGTTTCAACGATTATATTTGTGTTCGTAACTCTTATTTTTCTGTTATTGCTCGAATAAATAAAGGCCAACGTCAGCGCAATCTGTCCTCAATAAAGGTGTACACGACTCAAAATAGAACTGTCCTTCACTTGCGAGCAGGTGGCCATACACGCACAATAACACTAGAATTATCACTTTGATAAGACTTTAAACACTAACACAGACGCTCAGACGCAAAGACTACAGTATTTTATAACGATTAATGGACTCAAAACGAGCCTTTTAATCTACTTCGATTTGCCCTCTGGGTTGTATGAATACAAATTTTGTAATTCAATTGACGATACGACATCTGTTAGCGTGTCGGAATGTATTCATGAAAACGTTACTTATTAATTTGCTTTTGTTGGTATTAATATTATGGTGATCAAAATTTGAATTATTTATGACTAAAGATGTAAATCGAGGAGAGAGGGAATAGTTGTGATATTAATTAGTCTTGCTGAGGTCTTCTATTTTCACAGGTGAAAGGAGTTACTTGGAAGTGCCAACTTCTCAAGGTCTCAGTAAGCTAAATAATACAGCATATGCCTTCGTGCCATACCATCCATCGTATGAAGTGTAAATATAGATGGCAGAGGTTATTGACATCAAATTGTTTATTTACCGCAGCAACAACTCTCATCATTAAGTTGTAACCGAGCGTGTCGCTTCCGGACATAAAAACCTAAATGCGGTTGAATTGTGGGTGCCCCACAATGACCCTTCGTGTAGTAATTACTGTCTATAAATGATTTACTGTTTTTACAAACTTCATACGCGAGCAAAATACCGAACTAGAATTGTTGTTTTCATTCTACCGCCAAAATACCATTCTCCCGAGTCAGAACATTATTTTTGTTCTCGCAAAAAAAATAGGAAAACGTTTGCTTGAGGAACATGACTCTGTTGCCGTAAAGTGGTTATTGGATTTCACGACGATACAAAATTAATGTCGTCGGCATTTATCTGTCCTAACCGTATGCCGCTTTTGTCAGAGGACAGTATAAACCAGGAATACTATTCATTGAATTTTTGATTAATTTCAGAACTAAAGAAGAATTGATTTGCCGACTATAGTACATGTAGATAAAGTTTTATGAGACCCAAGACAAGAAATATCGAACTTTCACAATGCAAAGGAAGTTGTGATATCCCGTTCACTCTCAGGTGACATATTATTTTACCTTGAGACTTAGACTAATTTGCTTCAGTATCAATATAATATTCTGGTCTGATTTTGGCAAACAAGACATCGGCACGGAAATAGGAACAAAAAAGTATGTTGGTAAAGTTGGTTTCTCGTGGAAAATAGCTTTTCATATAGGTAGCTTAATAGATGGATAGGTCCTAAAGAATACAGACAAAGAGACTGACATGTGGGCAGACAGACAGACAGACAGACAGACAGACAGACAGACAGACAGACAGACAGACAGACAGACAGACAGACAGACAGACAGGCAGGCAGGCAGGCAGGCAGGCAGGCAGGCAGACAGACAGACAGACAGACAGACAGACAGACAGACAGACAGACAGACAGACAGACAGACAGACAGACAGACAGACAGACAGACAGACGAGGATGGGTTGATGGAGACAGTTGGTGAGTAGGTATATAGGGTATAGTGGCTTTTTATTGGTTGGTTTATTGATTGATTTGTATAGTGGCTTTAGCAAATCAAATTAATAATACAAAAAGATATTAAGAAAGCCGTAAGTGTCCAAGTATTTAATCTGAGAATACATGAAATGTACAAATCATAAAATCTGGATAACTGGTATATGTATGTATACTGAAGACAAAACGATGAACACACTCTGAGAACATCATAGCAAGCATGGTATCAGACATGTACACACTGTTTTATTATAGTATAGCATGTAGGTGAATATAAAGTAACATTACTAACAACACATTTTTTCAGTTTACACTTTTGTGAGGTACATTTATACCTGGATAAAGCCAAGTCTTACACATATAACTATCTGAAATGGCGGCTACCGTGACCACAGCCTGAGAAGTGTGTGTTTAGGAGAGATATTTTACATTCAAGTTGGTACTACGTTCATGATCTAGGTTGGATACCTGGTTTGAACAACGGAAAGAATCTCGCCATCCATTGTATTGGCACTGAGATGGCGTGCCAGATTTTCCACGCACCTTTTGAAAATCTACAGTCACTTGTTTTCTCACTGAAGAAAATTTGTAAAGTGAATCTAGTGTTCATTTCCTTTAGGCTTTCAACCTACAGTATGAATAGTCACTGAGGCAACATAGAGTTTGGTCGTTTTAAACAATCATAATTAACTGGGCAAATGTGCCCCGTTAACGAAGCAGGGTGCTATCTTCCGACGCTCGCAAAATCGTTGCCGCAAAGAGGTATACGGTTTTGCGACAAGATGTTGCAAAGTTACCAAAATTGTACCTGGCGACAAATTGTTGTTGTACCAGCTCTCAACATTCCATGTGCATATTTGTTATTCAAGTATATGGTTTTAAATTACGGACCAGGAATTGTGTATACGTACCTGCGAAGTGCTGTATGTATGTGTGTGTGTGGTACACAGTATGCATGTGGTTATGGCTAGAGTATATACATGTAACGTGTGCCTAGCAAGGAGACGGTGTACAACCGGGGGAAGTACAACAGAAGTGAGTCGGTATACAGAAAATAAAACCGAGATAGGCTACTGTGGTTTTCACTTAGTATCTTGTAACAATGCTGGATGCAAGCCATAAAGAATTTTCTGTATCATATGATACACAGTTTCTTTCAAATTATGTCACAAATCTTAATATAGAACCCGTATGTTACGTACACGTTTAGATTGTGTTGATGAGATAATACACTGGTATGTAATGACATGAACATGTATATCTATTTTGATGTCAAAAGTCATTGCGTAGAAATGGGGATGTTGATATTGGATTTCCGTGGTATGTAGTGTTGTCAATACATACATGTGAGTGTAAAATATTTTCTGAAGTTGTTGACTTTTCATCTTTACTCTACACTGCAACAAATTAAACCTTGGTCATTGTGACCATAGATACACTTTTAAACTGGTATAAAAACAAAGCGATCCGATCAGAGTGTGACATAGAATGAAAATGGATAAATGGATGAAAAATATGTGAATGGATTTCGCTCTCATATACAGTACCGTTTTTAAATACGCGCCACTTTTATGTCGGAATCGGTTGAGTGTAACAATAGTAGGATTGCCATAACTGTTGACATTTAGAAATGTTATCAATCAATTCATTGCATTCACATCTTCAGCGTTATTCTTCATCGGTTTGCAAAATTTTCAAAGGAAGTGAATTTATGAGATTAGGATTGTTCCATAGTGTGCATGTCATAGTTTACTCATTTTAAGTTACTTGTCTGTGATTTAAGTGGAAACCTTTGTGAAATAAGTGGTTTTCGAAAAGCTGTAACGCAACTTATAAGCGTAGGTGGTGAAAACAGGTGAGTATCAATCATCGGTGAGGTGGTTTTCACGCCGTGAGTTCTTAATAGAATATTGTATATGTTGCAGTTCAAAGACCTGTTATTACGATGTTTGAAAGTTTATACATTTTCGCGAGACAAATTAATCATTTCGTTCTTAGTGGGAAGAAAAGTTTTACTGTTACCGTAAAGTGGACGTGTATATTTACTACGTACACGATTTACACGTCACGGGTTTGAAATGAAATGTTGTCTGCAAGTCACCAAAGTCACTATATCTTAATCTCAATCTTCTAGTGTTCAGTGAGATATTTAATTATTCCTTTTAACAAGCCAAAGTGATATGCATGAGTACTTGTATATTGATCTATATTACCAGTAATATCAATCAAACAGATTTGTTCTCCACGTTTGTCCACTTTTGATGCATGATATAACAACGGAATACTTGTATTGGTATAGGGAAACCTTTAGACCACAGTATGTACAGATTGTTTTATGGCGAAGAAAGAAAACATGGAGAAGTTTCTTAAACTTCCACATTAGCTATAAATAGATTGAAATCCGAACTAACGCGAGTTGACAACTACACAGTAATCTAAGCGACATACACTTGGCGCGTGTAAGTTAGTAAAATGTACATGTATACAATCCTTGAGTGAGTTGAAAGATTGAAATTTAACATGGTCGTGAATCTCTGTCAAAACAGCATCTGAATGTGAATTTCGTGACGAGTGAAATCAGGTAAACTTGATTCACAGTATGCAGCCTTGCTCGTCGCGTCAAGTCGCGTGATATTGGAATGCAGTTGGCATTCCAAACAAATGATTTGATGGTGGCTTGTCAATTATTCCCTCGAGACCTTTCTGTCGTTGCGTATGAATAAATTATGTTGACGTGTTTAATACGAGACTTCTATATACATGACGATACTTTGGGATATCTCCGTTATAACTTGAAAATGTTGTGTTTTGTAACGTATGGTTCTGAATTCAGTTCAACCTCAGATTTTAAAGTTAGTTAATTTTGTTTATTGCCAGTCATGTAATATTTCTTAGATTCTTTGTTTTCCTTCTCTGCAGGCTAGACATAACAAATATAACGTTTTTGATTGGAATGTATTTACCCTACCTTATCTTCTATTATAGAGAGTATATTGCTACATTTGTAGTAGCAAGATTCGGTGATATTTTGTTAAGTAAACAACAATCTAATGCGTGTCCCTGTGGTCATGAACAGATGAAAAAAAGATACGTGGCAACCTATCTCATCTGTAACTCACTGCCTCGTAGTTGACACTTAAAGTTAGTACATGTACAAACAGTTATCAGAAATCAACACGTATGTCATCGCTAGAGTTTTAGCTCATCTCGAGAGTAGAAGTGTACTGTGAAAGGTAAGATATCTCCATAGTTCTACTGAAGAAACACCTACATCAACACTCATAAATCAATGTTAAAAGTATGTGTGCATATTTTAACAATTTCGGCAAAAAGAGGGAAAAACTTATGGTTGTCGGCAACATTTCATGGGATGAGTATGACTTCAAGTAGTGTGAGCTATCTGTCCTCGTCATTAGTGGTGAGCGGCGACTGTCCCAAAATCCCCACACGACTTAACTGTAAGCTAGAGAGTTGGCAGGGGGAGTTTGAGAGAGAGAGAGAGAGAGAGAGAGAGAGAGAGAGAGAGAGAGAGAGAGAGAGAGAGAGAGAGAGAGAGAGAGAGAGAGAGAGAGAGAGAGAGAGAGAGAGAGAGAGAGAGAGAGAGAGAGAGAGAGAGCGTTTTGTTAACAACATCGTTTATCTCATAGCTAAACACTGCTAATAGGTGAGAGTTCATCAAATAAGATATTGCTTCTTTTTTTACATTGTCGGGTCTCTTTTCATCGGAACAAGATATAAGATGTGTTTTAAGATATAACACCACATTACCAAAGACGTTCACAACGCTTACTTGAGCAGTTCACTTCCTTTCAGTACAACTTTCACACGCAAGAAGAAAAGAAAAGAAATCTCTTCGTAAACACTTGCGGGATATAGATAGAAGAAACATATGGAAAAACAGCGGTATCGGGATGAATTCATCGCAAACGTAAACTGACTAACAACAGTACGCTATATCCTGACCTTTGAGGAGGCATATATCCCGCCACGCCTGTTTTTCAAGGAAAACAATTTCACCGAAAATGGAAATTTTTGCCGACTTATTTATTCGTTCTGAAGACGATCGTGGCACGACACGATTTCCTTCACAAAACATGCAGCATTACGTTTCCGGTGGGTAAAGTAAATTGCGGTTGATTGAATTAGTGAAATGTTTAACATTCCAGGCACAACGTGACAACTGCAGAGACAATACACACGTTAAGCAAAGATATTGACAGTCTATACCGTAGATAAAGCACGCCACAAAGAAGAATAGAAATACCTTAGATGAAAAGTCTGCAAATGTAGCAAAAGTAGAAATAAATACAAAAACCTTCCCACTGGGCAAAATTAAGAAGGCAGACATAGAAACAACGCCTCAGCAAAAATGTCATTTATTTTTTATTTTTCTTACTCTTTCTCTTATTGACCATCTTTCTCTCTTTTTCAAACATTGGCCACTTTTAGTCCAGGCATTCTCTAAATTCCTCGCTCAATGAGTCGCATTTTTTTGGCCTAATTTAGAATTCATGAAGTTACACAGATTCAGAAGCTGTGTATTATTATTACTCGCGTCGGTGTAACATAAATAACGACATTGGGAATCCGGGAGTTTACGATCGAGATCTTCCACTGTAGCATGAGGTCACTGATGCTGACGTCACGATCGCCTCAGTTTGATGACTGAGTGATGACAGCCAGCAGACGGTATAAATAGCGTCGATCGCGCCACTTGCAGCATTTGTAAAGCTCTTTTCTTCCAACACGGTTGATGCTTACTTCGTACCAGAAACGTTTACTGTGTAGAACTATCATCGGCGACAGAAAACTCTAGGACCAAAGATGAAGATCTTTAATTACTCGTTTATTTTACAAAATATGAACTTTAAGTTTTGTACAACAGTAATATTCCTAACCAGGTTCTTCCTTGATAGCGGGGCATCACCAATAGGAGCATCGCGGCCCGACAGACAGATAGACACGCCATACACCTACAAATTGCTATGTGAAACGGCGTGGTTCATGGTTGTTAAAGATGGTGGTATCAGAGTAACGCGTAAAGTTAATAGTGCAGGTAAGAATAAGTCCCAAACTTCTTCTTCAAGTAATTTGAACAATCTTTAAAATTCTTTAAGTTAATGTGAATTGAACCCATCGATATCTTTAATCTTGTTTTATCATTTTATACATAACCAGATTAAGTCATTTAAATTTCTCCTAGCTGCAATAATTGTAGCGTCTTGTTGCGGTTTTGTGGGTTTTTTGCAGCTAAAATTTCTCCAAGAGAGGGAGAACTCATTTATATCAAAGGCTTGCGGTGCGATCTCAAGAACCTTTCGTATCCATTGGAATTTTGGTAAATTCGTTGGCTAGACATTGGCGAACAGAACCGTTCACTCAGTACATTGACATGGATTTTCTTTAAATTCATGAAGAATATTGCGCATGTATTGTATTACTGAATTATTTCTTCCGTCTTACAAATTGTAATGCTGAAATATTCGAAATTTTCATATATAAAAAAGCTTGTAGTGTCTAGTTTTTGAAAGATGTTTCTTCAAACTTCTTTCAGCCCAAAATATTGAACTTTTATTAAATGAAAAAAATGATAATGTTGCTTTAAAAAGAAAAAAAAAGTGATTTCAGGACATAACCCATTTAATAACCAGCTAGAACCCATTTTATAACCATCTATAACCCATTTTATAACCAGCTAGAACCCATTTTATAACCATCTATAACCCATTTTACCAAACTTCTGCTATCTTCGAAATAATTGAGATTATATCACTTTTGTAGATTTAACTTCAAGCTATTTGAATTCTTTAAATTCCCGACGTACTTACGCCTGTAAACAGAGTTACCAATACTATCTCTATGCCCTACCGGTGAAAACATTAAGGCATCTGATTAGAATTGAGGGGGTCCTTTCGCTGTCATGTTTGCGTTAACAATTACAAATTTGAGTTGTTGCACTATTTTGTTTGATTACGTCTACGTACAAGCCGGTACGTGGGGCGTTTTATATAGCATTCCTTGCATCTATTTGTTGTGGCAGTAAATGCGTAAACTGATAGGGATGAGTATTATAATGTGTCAGAGCGAAGACACGGAAATGAAGTTACGTCATATAGCAAGAATGTGGGAGAAAACGTCAAGGGGAAAGAAACTTGTCGACGGAGAAACACATTTTTGAATGAGTACAGCCTAGCAAAGCCCGCGATTTAAAACAGAAGAATCGGTTTGGGATGTCCAAACGCCGTTGCAATAAATTACAATGTAACTGGATAGTTAATTTAATAAATGTAACAGGACCTGCTCGAGAACATCATCATCGCGGTTTTTACCTCACCTTTTAGTAAAACTATTGGCCTCTTTACGGCACAGATGAACAATATGCTTTCATTGGCTTGCGAGAATAACTTTCAATAATTTTACGTTTATTCTAAATCCTCTATTTTACCCATACAGGATACTTCGAAATATCGTCAGCGGGTGTCGGATTGGTCTCCATCCGAGAAAGTGCATCAGGAAAGTACCTTAAAATGGACGAAGACGGAGACGTGTCGTTATCGGTAGGTTGTTTTCTTAGATATTCGTACCCTTAAATTCGCAGTTTTTATTCATTCCATCTTACCGGTAACTCCATAATCGCTACTGTTTACCTTTCCTGTTCCGTCTCAAGCTAATAATAACTTCCCTTTCTACATATACCGTGATGGAGAATGACTCGTGATAAGACTCAATTGTCACTCGTTTCGTACCTCGTACTCTCTTCAAGAAGATTATCTCTGTCCGTTATTTTTGTAGATTTGTGGTACATTCAGAGTAGCACATTCTGTGTCTCTGAATGATCGACGTCGGTTCCTTTTCTGACGATCCATCACTTGCCGGGCACGTTAGTCGTACAGCAAGTCACCGCGCTAGTGCTATAATACAAGAGAAGTTCAATTACACAAGATTATACAACGTAGTTGATTTGTCATGGCAACTGATTTTGAGCAAACTAACCTTTTTTAGGATTACTTGTTGAAAAATCATCGGCTGATTTTTTTTTATGTTGTCTTGGTTTCTTCATAAATTTAAAACGCATCTTTTCATCACATATATCACATTATTTTATTCATAGTTATAATTGGTGACACTTGTTGTGTTGTATCTGTATTCATGATTTTTTGGACAATAATTCCCAACATAAATACTTTAATTTTTTGTTGTATGTGCTAAACTCTTTAGAAAGCATAGATCTCTGGAACTTTCAAAAATGGTAGAAAATAGCAAAAGTGAAAAAAAGCAATCAATATTTGCTACATGATGTATATAGTTTTAAGATTTTCGTAAAAAAAATGTTTTGGAGTCTTCGCACAGGAAGGAAGTGTTCCTCGTGGTGAAAACGAGGCTGTCGATCACCGTCTCAGTAATATTGTTCCTGACCTTTGATTGGCATAGTATCACGCATTTCGTCAGGTAGTCTGTCTTGATTCAAAAGTTTAAATACAATTGCAAGTCAGCAATCATTGAATTTAAAAAAGCAGTGCCGCAGTCACGTAAACAAGGTGTGGCATTCCTCCTTGATTACCTTTTGTTAATTTCCACTCAATCGGGTTAGTAACCACATACTTTACCCTTAGTAATTAAGCGTTAACTAGTTATAGAAACTCCAACAATCTACTTAGAATGTCTGCCTTTTCACCCAATTTACTATGGCATTCCTTAAAAATTCCTTGACACACATTTGGAATGTATCCATTATTTCGTATGTAAAACACAGAGAAAAACACCTTATCAATTGCACACATTAACTTTAGATTTGTTCAGAATTAACTTAATCGTTAGCAGCAATATGTATATATATATATATATATATATATATATATATATATACATGTATGTATGTATGTATGTATGTATGTATGTATGTATGTATGTATGTATGTATGTATGTATGTATGTATGTATGTATGTATGTATGTATGTATGTATATATACATGTATATATATACATGTATATATATATATATATATATATATATATATATATATATATATATATATATATATATATATATATATATATATATATATATACATACATACATGAATCGCGTGTTCTGTAATTGTTCGTCATGACTGACACGTTGGATTTATAATTTGTCTTTTGACGTCCGTAGCAGTGAGTGAACGTTGGGGTCGCCCTAATGGTTGTGTATTTAAAAGATCATTCAACGTGTACAACTTATGGTATTTCATGATTTAGTTTATCTATCAAAGAGTCTAAACACTATAATTTGTAGGAATGCGAAGTGTGTATTTAAGAATTCAATCATTTGTTTTAGCAATAGCGTGGATCACCTTGTTTTGAATGAATTGGCATCCTCCGTTGCATTTATATGCAAATCCCCGAGGCACAAACAAAAGTGGTGGAACTTGTATCTTTGCGGGATGGCATTCCTTAGTCGATCGCCGGGGTGAACCTCACGTTGTTCTAAAGCTCAGTGGGGATACGGGGCGTACTTTATAAATTGTGAACTCCCTACTGACAATCACATTCATTGCCCACGGCAAACGCTATACACTTCAGGAATATGTGATCTTCCGTGAAATTCATTTGGTTTGTTACTGTTACAGTTACTGTGCCATCAACTAGTACATTCTTGTACACTAGAAAAACCATCGCAATATTTCAGTGAAAGGTGATTCAAAATGCCCATACCACAGCCTTGAAAAATGTTCTTTATGTGTCTCTTAACTAGTAAATCCAAGCTAACTATTCAAAATTGCATGATAAGTGAGAAAAAAGGGTTAAAACTGGTGATCTGTCGCTGACAGCAGCCGACCTGAGCAGCCATGAATTTACAGTTAGGCCTAACTCAGACCACTAACTTTAATAGGCCCTCAGATCACTAACTTAGTGGTCTTAGGGCCTAATAAAAATGTGGTGGTGGTGACAGGTGATGACAATGATGATGATAAATCTATTCTACATTGTATATAGTACACTGATATGACATTTATTTTTTCCTCTTCCAGGAAACTATTGACAATGCTTGTAAATTCAAGGAAAATCTCTACCAGAAATCATTCCGGACATTTGCATCGCTCCTGCACAACGACTACCTATCAGTAACAAGGAATGGTGCCATCCGAGGCACTCATGATAATAAGCGAAAACGTACTCATTTCATCGCAGTTCCACAAATGTCCCTATGAGTTTCTTTCACGGACGAATGAAGTGAACAATGTTCATTAATTCGTTGTCAGACATTCCGACGGAAGTTATTCAACCAACGTGAACCATACATACGTATATATTAAATATATATTGTAGAGTCCATGTGTTCAATGTGTAATGCAAGGCATCTGATATTTAATCCTGCGATTTAACCAACTTTTGGGTACCTATAGTGTCGTATGTGTGTGTGTTTATAGTGTCGTATGTATGTATGTATGTATGTATGTATGTATGTATGTATGTATGTATGTATGTATGTATGTATGGATGGATGGATGGATGGATGGATGGATGGATGGATGGATGGGTGTGTGTGTGTGTGTGTGTGTATGTATGTATGTATGTATGTATGTATGTATGTATGTATGTATGTATGTATGTATGTATGTATGTTTTTTTGTAAATATTTCGTAGGTGTATTTCTTTCTTTCATTGTAGCTGTTTCGGCATAGCACAGGCAACATGAATATAAGAGATACACATACATGTAAAAATAGAATACTTAAACTTACACTGTTAGACAGTGCTATCTGTATAGCACCACGGGGGACAGATTAGCAAGACTTCTAAATTATTCAATTATATTTATTTCTGAGGATCGTAGATTTTAGGAGTAGTCATTATCCAATACAGACGAACGAAGTACTTTGTTTCGCTAAAAGCCAGGACATACGTATTGAAATTGTTATCTTCATTTATTTTTATATCTTTCTTGTTACATATGTTGAATAATTGCTTTTGTTTCATCTTTTCATATTTACTTTCCATACTCCATACAATTTGTTTTGATAGTTGAATGATCCTGTGTATAATTTTTGTTCGTGTTTTTTTTTCAAAGACCGACTTTATTGTTATTGTTATGCTTTGTGAAGCGCCTCTGAACACATAGCTTTTTGGATTTTGGCGCTATATAAATTTCCTTGATCTTATCTTATATGTATATATATATATTGTATATGTTTGTGATTATTTCTAACGAGTTCGACAAATAATTGTGAAGCAAAGACTATGATGGCGGTGACTATAATATTATAGAACTTGCAATTTTTGTAATGTTAATCACACAATGCTGTGTAGTGTTAACGGATTTCTAACGTATACCCCTGAATGTCATTGCGTATTATGTCAATTCAGTAGCTAGCCTGTACTTTATATGCAGGTTAATGGCAATAAACTTGTTAAATGTACCTCATTGCTTGTGTATTGTCCGTTTGTTGGAACTTAAGGTTTGTTATATGCGAAGGATATAATTGCTAAAAGGTTTTTATCTTCCGCAAGGAAAGGTTACGTCATACTTCTGTCCATCTGTCTGTCTGTCTGTCTGTCTGTCTGTCTGTCCGTCTGTCTGTCTATCTGTCTGTCTGTCTATCTGTCCGCCCGTGTCTGTCTGTCTGTCTGTCTGTCTGTCTGTCTGTCTGTCTGTCTGTCTGTATGTATGTCTGTCTGTCTGTCTGCCCGTCTGTCTCTCTGTCCATCCGTCCGTCCGTTGTCTGTCTGTCTGTCTGTCCGTCTGTCTATATGTCTGTCTGTCTGTCTGTCTGTCTGTCTGTCTGTGTCTGTCTGTCTGCCTGTCCGTCCGTCCGTCCATCTGTCTGTCTGTCTGTCCGCCCGTGTCTGTCTGTCTGTCTGTCTGTCTGTCTGTCTGTCTGTCTGTCCGTCTGTCTATG